>NW_019272022.1:1901223-1926536 GCF_002738345.1 Cucurbita maxima
TTTTTTTTTTTTTTTTTTTTGTCTATTTTCGTGCAAATGCTGGATTTTGGATCGAGAGGAATTGAGCTGATACTTCATCTAACTCGGTTATGAAGTATACGTTTTTGCTGTTAACTATGTTCGATTTCCGTATTATGTGCAACCGTGTTAGATTAATCTGTTGATTAACTAAGTCCTTGTGTTGTTGGCTTTTAGACATTTAATCTGTTGGTTATATTCTTCTAGGATATACGGACTGCTAATTTTGTAACACTGAAGATTCAGGCGCATGTATCTAGGCTGGCTGGCATGTAGTACTAAGATTGTAATATGAGTTTCTAGGAATGAAGGTATCGGCGCACAAATTATTAGGATGCAAAAAGAAAGTTCTTTGGAAAAATGAAATTAGGGAAGCTTTGTGGGATATTGAATAGGATGGAACAATATTTTTGACAAAAGATATCAATTTTTGAAACATTTTATTGGGTCATTGGAGGATATTTGAGTTTTTATAAAAATTTATTACATTAGCTAAAGAAAAATAACATCATTCTGGAATGATTAATTGAAATTTCTCTGGTCAAGCAATACGTAGTTCTGGGTTTAAGTAGACCAGTGTTTTCTATCTTTCCATGAACGTATGCAACTGATAAGCTTGATGATAAAATGTAATAACTTCGTGGTTTAAAAACAGATCATAACCTAAATGGTGCTTACTAAAACATTGTTATAGATAAATGTAGGAGATAAAAAAGTCCTGTATTTGTAAATCCCATGCCTCTCTCATTGTCCATTGGAAATGTTTTTTTTTGCAATTCTCATGGCTTGCTGCCCTTTTATAATTTCATTTATTCAATGGAATGAATTGTTCACTGTTTCTCAAATTTTGTAAAAAAATCGAAACATACTTGTAGCTTTTCATTGTATGAGTGCAATGGCTAATATTGATGTTCTTCAATGCAGGTTTCACCTTACTTTGATAACTACTGCAACAATATGCTGCTGGATGATGTAAGTTTATGTTTGTGTTACATTTGATAAACCATTCGCTTGTTATGTCTGGGGTAGTCCTTAGTGATGTTTGGTCCCTCCATCAGGTTCTATATTTTCCATTGGGCTTTGGTTTCAAAGGTTTTTTGCAATTATTCGCTTGATTTGATTTCATTAGAACTCCTTTCTTTAGTCGGGTTCCTTTTGTGGACTTGGTTTTCTTGGATGCCCTTGTATTCTTTCACTTTTTTCCTCCATGAAAGTTCAGTTTTATATTAGAAAAAAATGTTTTCCAAATTCAAGTTACAGTCTAAAGCAACAAACCCTTTGCTTGCTACAATGCTTCAGTGAAAAAGGGTGCACGTAGAAGAAGAAAATGTATCATACAGCTTCAATAGTGGAAACATTAGAACCCAAAATGAAAGCCTGGGCCTTGGGGTGGGTATGGAATTTTAAGAAAGAAAAAGATTAGAACCACAATAAATTATATTGCTAGATGTAAATGTATCATGAAATTTTTTTAAAGGCTTTGGTAATTCTGTTGGACTTGATAGAAGCCTTTTTCATATTCTTGATACTTACACTCTGATTTTTACAAATAGTCATAAAATGAAGAACAAATCTTTTAGGTTATATTTCCATAAAGTAGATGCTAGTCAGCACATTTGTTAACATAAAAATCCATCAAACAACCCCCGGACTCCCCCTCGAGAAGGAAAATGGATATTCTCTTATCCCAACTTGTGTGCAAGATTTTGGATTCATGCACCAATCAACCTTGTGGTTAAAACATGTTTTATTTAGCTACTTGTTGATACTAAAGGGGTACAAATGAGGCCCATTATTCAACGTTTTCGTTACTAGCGTTTATTGATTTTAATGTATTTTTAGATTGTGTTGGATTGGGTTATGTGCAACATTTGACAATAGACTTTCATATGCCTCTAATGAAATCCTCAAACCGTTTAGGAAGTTCCAATCAAAGAAACCCAAGAAGTCCTTGACATTATACTGATCTCTGCTTCTAAAATTGACTGGCTACGATCTATTTTTTTTCTGTCTCCATCTAACGGGATTTCCTCCTCAGAATGTACAATTATTGAATATAGACTTCTTCGACGTTAAAATTTTCAGCCCTTTGTTTTTCTGGGGTATTATGTTAAAGGGTCAAAAAATTAGGGAAACAAAATCCTCATTGGCTATCCTGAAGTTTCCTTTTAGACTATAAAGATATCAAATTCACTTCAACACATTGTAATAATACATGGACATGTTCACATTTCAGGACAACCAGTTACTGAATCTATGAATTGGGTTACTCTTGTTACAGTATCTATTATTACTAGGCACTAATATGTATAAATCTACGCTGACTGCTAAATTTATAATCCATTTGTTGAATTTAGGTGGGCAATTGTATATCTTGCACAAATGAAGCCACTCATTGTTCCAATTCTGAATGACTCGGAGTGAAGTTTATTTGGGGTTGCAGCTGATCAACCCTAAGATATGTTCTATTTTTGAGATTCAATGTATCTATGCGTTTCATTTCCTGGTTGAATCTGTGCAAGTCATAAGTTGAAGATGACCTTCGATTGGGCTCTGTATTTTTTCTGTTTCCTGAGTGTTGATTTATTTACTTTCCGTCAAATTTTTGGAAAGATGGACTGTTGTTATTCGCAGCTATTTAATACAGATATGTTCTTGTGAAATAGATACGTTTTGTGGTTGGAGCTGTTTGTTTCATCAATAAAATCATTGTTCCATGTTTCTTGTTGAGATATTCTTAGGGGATTCCAGATTTAGAACAAATTGATCATTATGGAAGAAAGTGGAAGGAGTTTCATTATACAACTTTGTTTGAAATTATAACTTTTAAATTCGTTTGTTTAGTCTTGAATTTACGTTAAATTTAGTGTTTAATAGTCTTTAAATTTAAACTTTTTTTTTTCTTTTTTCTGTCCAATTTCAATTCTTGTTGGTCCTTTACATTATATTCTTAAAAATTTACAAACTAAACATAAAATTAAAATTTTGTGAATCTTCTAGGCATAAATCAAACGCTCTATCCTGCACGAATATAAGTTTAATTTGTTTATTTGGTTTTTGAACTTTGGTCGTCTAATAAGACTAAGAACTCTTAATAAAAATTTTAATTTTGTGTTTATCGGATCATTCACAAATTTAAAATTTTAATTTTAAAATTTAATTGACCTATTAGATATATATTCAAATTTTAAGTCTAATTAAATTTAAAATTTTAATTTTTTTTTTGTTTTTAAAATTAAACAAATAATTATAAAAGTTAAATGGACAAATCTGAAGGTTCAAAGATTAAATTAGACACAAAATTAGTAAAAATAATAATAAATATCTTCAATGAATAGAAGACATAACATGAGTATATTCATTCTAAAATTTATAGAGAGAAGACCCACAGAATGTCTATAACATTAAACTAATGGTAAGAACTCGAAAATTTGTCGAAAATTATGATACTAAATTAGAACCGTTCGAAAGCAAAGAAACCAAAATGGTATTTTAACCGTCGACCTTAATATTTCGTAGTAAGAAGAGGGATGAAGAGTTGGCAATCACAAGCTGAAAATATACAAACTCCAAACTCGCCTCAATCTCATGGAAGTAAAAAAAAAAAAAGAGCACAACTTCACAAAAGAAAACCACAGTCATCAGAATCTTACACCACAAGCTTACGTTTCACCCAATTCACACCAAATCACGGTGAGTTACAAATACTTGATGAGTAGCCATATAACGGCAACAAGAACGACAATCCCGACAACCGATAAAATCATCGACATGCAAGTGCAACCACCCTTGGTCCGCTTGTTCAATATTGCCAGCCTCTTCTGCACTCGCTGTGTTCATCAAATGCACAAGTTGATACATTAATGCAATGAGTAAGGAAGCAAACGAAACAGATTCAAAGACTTGAGTACGTGATGTGATGCCCATTGTCAATACATTGCAATTGTTCTTATCAAGCTTTCTCTCATTCACAATTTACATTCCAGGTGTGTTCGAAGCATAGCTTGATTTCCTCTTTGGCCACAAGCAATCCAGTTTGAACAATATTCTTGAACATAAGTTATAGAAGGAATAATAATCTCCACGTCAATTTTGAAAGAACTTATTGTCAACCTCTTTCAGATATGAATCTATTTGATCCAGAGAGGAAGATGTTGTCAATTCAAATATGGGTTTGATTCACACTGTAACGGCCCAAGCCCACCGCTAGCAAATATTGTCCTCTTTGGGCTTTCCTTTTCGGGCTTACTCACAAAGTTTTTAAAACGTTTTTAAAACGCGTCTACTAGGGAAAGGTTTCCACACCCTTATAAATGGTGTTTTGTTCTCCTCCCTAACTAATGTGGGATTCTCACAATCCACCCCCATTTGGGGCCCAACGTCTTTGCTGACACACCAACTCGTGTCGACCTCCTTCGAGGAACAGCCTCCTCGTTGACACATCGTCCGATGTTTGACTCTAATACCATTTATAACAGTCCAAGCCCACCGCTAGCTGATAGTGTCCTCTTTAGGTTTTCCCTTTCGGGCTTACCCTCAAGGTTTTTAAAACACGCCTGCTAAGGAAAGGTTTCCACACCTTTATAAAAGATGTTTCGTTCTCCTCCCCAACCAATGTGGGATTCTCACCATTCACACCATGTTCTGAGAAATATTTACTATCCGAAAAGAGGAAAAAACGGAGTCTTTATCTAAAGAAATGCCTATAAGTTTAAACAGGGATTTCCAAAAACTAGATCCTCACCAATTGGGAGATCCAGTCATGGACAGCAAATATTTTCTATTTTTCTCAGCAGGGTGGACCCTCTCACAGTTACAGTACACAACAGATTATGCACACAACAAAACAGCCATCATGTAAGGAGAGAATTAGAACAAGACATTCATACCCGTAATCGTGAATCTGTAACATCAACGTGTTCATCTAAATCATCCTGCACCGTTGAACAGAGGAAAAAATAAGACACTTGAAAACAAGCTAAAATTTAAGAACTAATGAATTAACATGACAAGGATTGAAAGACATACAATAAGTCTGGTGTGAAGGGTAAGTTCTTCATTGACAGCCAATGCAATATGTTTTGTGCTAATTATAGTCCCTTCCAGTTTCTCGAGACCTTCATCTTGCTCTGCTCCATATATCATTATATTTTCACATTAATTAGCCTCAAAGAGATCCAGTGGTAAAATTTTGTCAATGAGTTATGTCAAATAAACCTACCTCTCATGATTTGTCGTTGAAAACCAACTAGGCCCTGGTTGTCCAAGCCTGCTGTTCTGTTCATAACATCAGCTGGCTTTATTTCTGGACCAAGTAAGCTATCACGGTTCGCAAAGTTCGACATGTTCAAAGCTGAAGCCATCTGGTTAGCTTTTGATCTCAAATTTGCTATCATGTCCCTGCGACGGTTCATCTCTTTCTCTGGTCTGCATGCCACGTAAATAAATGCCCAATTCCCAACAAAATTACCACGAAAATGCGAAGTTAGATAACTAAACCACATTTACATATACATAAAGAATATAACATTCAGAACACACAAATGGCCAATTCCCAACAAAATTACCACAAAAATGAAAAGTTGGATAACCACACCACATTTATAGATATAAATTTCTACACATTTCTTATAGAACGAAACATTTTCCGACTTAAACTAGAACAACTTATCATATAAAACGAAAAGATAGCCATATTGTTATTCTGTCAATAGTTGAAAACTGAGGAAAAGGGACGCCATATTAAACATGACTCACATTGGTTGCTTTCCTTGAAGCTTGGGTAACTGAGTCTGCAAGGTATCAAGTCTGGTACCCAATATCGTGATCTTCCTGCGAATGGCCGAAGCGTGACGTTGAGCTTCCGGGCCAGACGCAGCAAGTGAATTTCTCTCAGAAATCATACCATTGATCTCTTCAGAGAGTTTCAAAGCTTCATTGTATTCCTTCGTCCATGACTCCAAAGTATACGCCATCGGCCTTCAATCCACATACTTAAACAAAATTAGTTGTTTCACATCGTCATTCATTAAATAACCAACAGGTTCGTCCACAGAAAGAGAAGCCAGCAGAAAACAAAAGCTAGATTAAAGCTAAGCCGTTTTAATGATCTAGAAGAATCACCCACAAATTGGTAAACTAAAGGATCAAACATTTCGGTGGATTCACAAACCAAGAACAAACGAAAGAATAGAATTGAGGTCAAAACCACATAATCAAACCCTGAAATCAACAGATACAATAGAACAAACCAACAAACCCACGGAAAACTACTCTGAAAAGGAAATTAATCAAATTACCAGACAATACAGAATTCAAAATCAAAAGAAGAAGGAATTTACCCGTTCGAAATTAGAATTGAGGTTCGGGAAAAGAGGGCAATTCAACGTGCGGCTGTGGGCGATTGTATGGGGAAGACGATATAAATCCGCCACCGGCGGCAAACAACGTCCGTCGATTAATCGGAATCGGAAATCAGAACGTCGGGATTTGATTGAAGAGACCTAAAAGGAAATAAAATCAAAGGGAAAAATCAAAAGGAAAATGAAGGAAAAAGTGTTCCTTTGAGATTATTGGAACCTAACACCACACGGTAAACTATGGGTCCCATATCCACGTGTAACCAAAAAAAAAATTATGATTTAAATAAATAAGAGGGTTATAGATTTTTGATGGATGATAATTTAGGTTTACACGTGTGTGAGGGTATTTTGGTCATTTTCAAATATCGTGAAAATTTGATGAATCACAATAATTGATTCGTTTCATCTCACTTTGGTATTCGAAGCCGCTTAGAGAATCCATGTTCTAACAACTCCAACTCGACCTCTCGACTGATTTAAGGTTTGATATCTTCGGACCCTCCTTGAGAGTCGTTTCTGACACTTTTAATTCTAAATTATGATGGTAGAATTGGATTTCAAGGAGCAACGTTAAGCTAGCATCAAGGGAGCATAGTAACTTCGGGTTAGGGCAACAAAGTAAATGGTTTTACTCTTGGATGCCCACGGGCTTGGTTGGATGACTTGTACACTGCATGAATGAATCGTGTCCTATGGCTCCTACATATATCTTATTTTATGATTGTATGACGTGTATTATGTTATGTGACAAGCTATGCTATGATATGATATAAGTCCTACTATGATATGAAACTATGTTGTGGTATCAATGTTATATGATCCACGAACTTCCATATGTCACGTCATACATATTATGTTATCATGTTCACTCTATGCCTATGAGACATTGCCATTGATACGCCTGTATGTTAACCATGAAAGATATGTTCAATATACATATGCATGTCTCATAGGAACACCATGTCACGAAAAGAATGGAGGTATGGTTTGCCTTAGTATATGCCATGATTTGAAGCCATGAGACCTCATTCATTTTATATGTCACACACCTCGAGATACTCCGCATTATGATTAGCGCGAATGCATACACTACGATACTATGCATGCCATGATATTATGCAGGCACTTTACCCTTCATGACTTCCTGTTGCGTGAGTGTGCGCTAGGCCATGAGACCTCATGCATTTTATTTGTCACACATCTCGAGATACTCCACATTATGATTAGCACGAATGCATACACGATACTATGCACGCCATGATATTATGCATACACTTTTCCCTTCATGGCTTCCTGTAGCATGAGTGTGTGCTAGGCCATGAGACCTCATGCACTTTATACGTCACACACCTCGAGATACCCCCATTATGATTAGCACGAATGCATACACTATGATACTATGCATGCCATAATATTATGCAGACACTTTTTCCTCTATAGCTTCCTATAGCGTGAGTGTGCGCTAGGCCATGAGACCTCATGTATTTTATATGTCATACACCTCGAAATACTTCCCATTATGATTAGCACAAATGCATACACTACGACACTATACACGCCATGATATTATGCGGGCACTTTTCCCTCCTTAGCTTCTTGTAGCGTGAGTGTGCGCTACACAAGGTGGAGTGAGGATAGTTGCACAAGTACTTGTAGTAAATATTTTATAGAAAGAAGTAAGGGAACCCACGGTATACTAATTTTTCCCTTCTGGGGCTCTGCGTGGGAGAGAGAGAGAGATACAGAGAGATTCAGTCGTTCAAGAAGAAGAAGAAGAAGAAGAAGAAGAGATGTGTGACCTAGACCGCCAAATTGAGCAGTTGAAGAATTGCGAGCCGCTCAAGGAGTTTGAAGTTAAAGCTCTTTGTCTCAAGGCCATTGAAATCCTCGTCGAAGAGAGCAACGTTCAGAGGGTTGATGCCCCTGTTACTGTAACTCTCACTCTTCCTCTCCTCTCATGCTTTCTTTTGCACTTCTTTTTTCTTTTCCTTTTTAATTTCATGCTTTTTAACTAAGATTCTTGTCACTGTTATTCTTGTCTTTTATTCGATAATGAACCAGAATTCAGGCAAACTGTTGGGTCTTGATTTTGTAACATCATTCTTGTTTGGAAAAACTAGATTCTCGAGGAATTTTAGCGGATTGTGGCCTTAATTATTGGTATAATGACTGAGAGAGTGCAGTTGTTTGTAAGCGATTTTCTGAACACTGAAAGGGTTAATTCTCTAAAGTTACCATGGAAACAACCATAGAGAATAGTTTAGAGGATTTCTTTTGCTTCATATAGAACTCAAGAATTTTATGTTCAATCTTTTATTTTATGAAAGGCCGACAGTTTATTTCCTCTATGTTTGAGTTTTAGATTTGGGTTGATATTCATTGCTAACCTTTTTTCATTTTTCTTTTCATTTAGATATGTGGAGACATCCATGGGCAGTTTTATGACTTGAAAGAGCTTTTTAAAGTAGGAGTCGATTGTCCAAAGACCAACTACTTATTTCTTGGCGATTTTGTCAACAGAGGATTATACTCAGTTGAGACATTTCTACTATTACTTGCTCTGAAGGTGCGTTTAGTTATTTTAAACAGTTAAGCTGTAGTTTTTTTATATTGAAATTTGGTTTTGGTTTTGGTTTTATTGGCTTTCAAGACTTGGTTTGATTTTGAACCAATGCTTTAAGTTGTACACAAGGACATCTTTTTTGAGATATCTAATGGAAATTGGTGTCTTTAAATTTTGTAAGGAAGCAAATAAATAATCAACAAACTTATCTTGCCCAATAAATTGGAGACAGAGATGGAGATTCCTGGAAAATAAGTTGCTTGAGAATAAGCAACTTAACAGTCTATAGTGAATAAGACTTGTATTTGTCTTATCCCAAAATATCTCTTCTCACAACAAGTCTTTATGAAACCGAACTCAAGGTTGTTGGGAGTGAGTCCCACATTGGCTAATTTAGGGAATGATCATGGGTTTATAAGTAAAGGAATACATCTCCATTGGTATGAGGCCTTTTGGGGAAGCCCAAAGCAAACCCATGAGAGCTTATGCTCAAAATGGACAATGTCATGCCATTGTGGAGAGTCGTGTTTCCTAACACTAGTGAGGATGCAAAAATGGGTTTCAAACCTTTACATGACATGTGTGTTATGTTTGAGAAGGTAGGGGAATTATTGACAATTCATGGTCAGCATGTTAGTGTATTTTGGAGCTCTCATTTGAGATAATGCAGATTTCTTTTTAGTTATTCCTCGAACCTTATGACTCCGTGCCTCTCCCTTTAGAGATGCGGCTATAACTCTTTGGAGTGGTATAATATTTGGGGTCTTTATGAAACTTGGAATGAAAGAAATAGCCCAGTTTTCCTAAATGGGGAAATGTTTGTATGGGGATTGCATCAAGATTCAAGCTTATATTGGCGTCTTGCTCTGAGAATTTTCATTATTACCCTTTTCTGTTATTTACTCGTACTGGAAGAGTTTTTTACTTGTCAGTTATTGGATTCTGATGGATGGTTATTTTCCTCCATTAGCTGTAACTTGTATTTGATTAAATGTACTCATGAAGTTTCTTACTATAACAACAACAACAGCAACAATAACACTGATGATAATATTCCCTGGCTCTTCTGGAGTGAGTTGCAACTTTTTTCTTGCAAGATAATTGATATTGCTGTGGATGGCTTTGGCCCTGAAAAATATCGGTTGGCAGTCATATTTTTTTCATTAGAAGAAACAACATAGAGAATTAGGCCCCCACTTGTTTATGTTATCTCTTAGTTGTGTTTCTGCAAAGGATGAAAGTTGATTCGGACTATGTTATTATACCTTCAGATTTCTGGGTGTTTGTTTTTCTTGATCTTCTAGGCTTACGAGTGCTCAGTCAGGGAAAAGTTCAGAAATTTAAAGCATATGTTTGAGAGTCTGTTCTCAGTAGTTTGTTACCTTTTTTTTTTGTCATAATAAGAGGAATGTTTCTGAACCCTCTCTTTGTTAATGGCAGCTCAAACTAAGCTTCAAAACAATGAATTTAGAACCTACTTGTCCAGCTCGCCAGAAGCCTTATATTGAAAATGTGTCTGTCTTCTTACATATACTCAAAGGGTGACCAGTAAACTTGCATATGGCATCTATAAATTGCCATTTAACTGAATGCTCCTCCAAAGTAGGCAAAAAAGACAGTGAAAACTAATCAAAATTTCAAATTTGTGCACAACCCATTTTGGAACTAACCTTGGTTTTAACCGTAACCCTTTGCATGAAAACTCTAGCATGGCATAACCATGGCTTCTGTAGAGAGAAATAAAGCCTTCAAAGTTCAAAACAAGTTCTGAAAAGACAAACAATTAACATCATAAGATGTTTGTGTCAAATTTCAGTTTGTAGATACATATATGGTATGATGTATATGGTGTTGTTATCCTTAAATCTCACCCTATTTATTTTATTTTTTAGCTCAACTAAATTTATCTCAAAATAGACTTTTCATTATTAGGTTAGATATCCAGACCGGATAACTCTTATTAGAGGGAACCATGAAAGCCGTCAAATCACACAGGTTAAGTTTCTGGACTTTACTGTCCTAGATAAAATGCTTTGTTTAGTTTTCTTAATATTCTTTTTCTGTATACAGGTTTATGGATTTTATGACGAGTGTCTTTGCAAATATGACTCTATGAATGTTTGGAAATACTGTACTGATGTTTTTGATTATGTAAGGTTTGTAAATTTTGGTTTTAATCATTTATCACAGAGGGAGGGAGAGAACAAAACAAGGCATGCTTCTGTTTAGCGTATGAGAAGATGAATTTGATGGCATGATTCTATATAATGCATAAGAAATTAAGTTGGTGAATTGCATGTAAAATTATCGGGCAATTTGGACATTAATAATTGCAATTCTAATCAAGTTCCCCCCTTCTTTCTTCCTTTGGTCATTCACCAGTCTCTCGGCTCTTATTGAAAACAAGATATTTAGTGTCCATGGTGGTCTCTCTCCAGCCGTAACAACATTAGATCAGGTTAGAACGCTCCTAATTATTGTTACAGGTACGTAATCCTCAAGACTTTGCCTCAACTTTGTGCTAATCTAATGGTTCTTGACATTCTTTATTCCGTTTCAGATGTGGTAATGTAGCTGCTATACTTCAACTGGATGAAAACCTTAATAAACAGTTTCGTGTCTTCGGTGCTGCTCCACAGGTATGGTCAAGATTTTTGTTATATCTGTGAATCTGAACTCAAATATAAAATAGTTGCTGTTTATCACGTGTTATAGTATGAGTAGTTCAGGACTAGCTTTCCATGTACTCTCCTACCCTGTTGTTCTCATCTCGTTCGGTTGTAATGCACTTTTCATCAATTACCATGGGCATCCAAACCTTAAACCAAACTAATGAATTAGTTTTTTCATAGATTAAGGGGGTGGGTTATATGGGCATACTGTAATAAGTTATCTAAAACATCATTAAATAACTCTGTATGTTAATGAAACACTTGTACTGTTTTTTCCAACTTGATCTGTCTTTATCATGTGGTTTTCCATCTATAATCTATTGTGGCAAACCGTTATAAAATTTACACTGAGAACCAACTCTTTTGCCTGTTCTTTACACAACTTAGTACTTCCATAGAAATTGGAGAAGCTTTGTCCTGCTGCATATGTTGATATTAGCATACGACGTGTTGAATTGTTGATACTCTGCAGGAATCAATAGGAAATCCTGTCAAGAAACCTGCACCAGACTACTTCCTTTGAAATTGTTTCGTGTATGTTCCAATGGATACAGACAAGTTGTGCAGTTGCTTGGTGACGACAATCTCACGACACCTTGGGTGGGAATCATTAACACAATAGAGGGATACGGATTCGTTAACGAGCAAAAGCTGTGATCATTTCGGATGATTGGGGGGGTCAGCTATTAGAAATTGTCATGTAAAATGCTGATTCCTTGTCCTTTTACCCAAAGATCCAGACGGCGGATGATGATGCCTGATGGCATCTCCAAAAGGTAGGAGGTGTGCTCTCAAGTATTTCATAGGGTATAAGGATACGTTTTACATTGGTCATGGGAACTCTGGGAGGGGGAGATATCTGATGAATTATATTGGAATGGATGAGTTATAAAAGAAAAAAGTGAGTCTTGACTCCAAATTCTTCAAGAATTACTCTCTTTTTAGGCCTTGACCTTCCATTCTCTTCTTTTTGAACTGTTTCAATTACTAATAATGGATCGATCTGTTTCTCAAATCTTTACATCAATTATATTCTTTGCAGCATTTAGAAAATCAGTGAGAGTTCTAAGAATCTATCTCTATCTTAATAGTTCAACTGAGATAAAAGTAAATGTTTCGATGAGGAAAGAAAAAATTATTATCTTTGAGTCAACGGTGAATATATACGAAAATCAGATTATCCAATAGAACTCCCACAAATAATTCCTGGATCTGTTGCTACCACCAAGACAACTCATTTTGAGATTAGCAAAACAAAACAGAACTTTGACAACCAACGCATCCCCACTGTTAAGTATTTGTCTATTGCTAATTGCTAGCATGACGTGTGGGTTTGATCGTTTATCCGCTTTGTAATTACAAGCAAATTCAACCATTCAATTCCATTTCAAGATTGCCTAAATCATACTCTTCTTCTCCCCCACTTCATGATTTGTGCACAAACGAGTTAAATTTCGGGAAACCCTTTTCAAATATTAAACTCTCCCACTCAATTCTCCTCTGATTTCTTCAAATTTGTGTTCCTTGGCTGAATTCCTCATCTGGGTCACTTCTAATTTCCGCAGCTCACTCAAAATCGAAGGGAATAATCTTCTTCACGTTTCTCTGATATGGGTTCCGTTTTGAAGTTCGTCGTGTTTTCGCTTCTATTAGCTTCTGCCTCTTCCCATATCAATTCCAGCGATGAGGGTTTCATTTCGATGGTCGTATCCCAAAAGGGTCTTAACTTCATCAAGGATTTCTTGATAGACAAGGCAATTTCCTCCATCATTCCCCTTCGTTTGCCCAACATTGAGAAGACTGCCAATATTGCTCTTATCGGCAAAGTTCATATGGGTCTTTCCGATATAATCATTGGCAGCATCGAGGTCGAATCGTCGGATATTCGGATCGGTGAGACGGGTGTCAACATAGTTGTTACGAAAGCCACTGCTAATATGAGTATGAAATGGCAATATACGTACAACACTTGGTTGTTCGAAATTTCTGATAAAGGAGACGCCTCTGTTCAGGTAATTCAGCTACTCGCTAATGTTATTTGATTTGCCTGATAATTTGAGCTGGAATTTTGAAGTATTGATGTTCACAAATATGAACAAAACCTGATTGGATGCTTATGAGATAGTTCTGACTTGAATTGCTTGGAGATAGTTACAACTAGAGTTCATAGCCTCTGGTTTACCTGTTTAGGTGAATCTTGTACTTCCATCAATCAGATGACATCCTGCATATTTAGAATATAGTCCAATTCTACTTCTTAATCAACTGTGATAGACAGTAGATCTGTAGGGTCACAACTAAAATGGCTCTGATTCGTTTGTTATTACGTTAATCGTGTCTGGTATCGTAACTATTGTGAACATTGGATTTTATTGGAAACGTATAGAAAGAATGATGCAATCGAGAAACTATATTCTCAAGTGTGAGGTGGGGGACACGAGTGTGATACCTAAACTGTGAGATCCCACATCGGTTGGGGAGGAGAACAAAACATTCTTTATAAGGGTGTGGAAACCTCTCCCTAGTAGACGCATTATAAAAACCTTAAAGGGAAGCCTCAAAGGGAAATCTCAAAGAGGACAATATTTGCTAGCGGTGGGCTTGGGCTGTTACAAATGGTATCAAAGTCAGACACCTGACAATGTGCGAGCGAGGAGGTTGAGCCTCGAAGGAGGGTGGATTGGGGAGTCCCACATCGATTGGAGAAGGGAACAAGTGTTAGCGAAGACGCTGCACCCCGAAGGAGGGAGGGGATTGTGAGATCCCACGTGGAAATCTCTCCGTAGCCGACACATTTTAAAAATTTTGTGGGGAAACCCGAAAGGGAAAGCCCAAAGAGGACAATATTTGCTAGCGGTGGGTTTGGGTTGTTACATAAACCCAAGCTGATTTTCGGTCGAATTAGTGTTTTTTATTGACACCACCTTAATATAGATATTTGAGGTGGCAAATTAAACATAGGTTATCAAGGTAGATATCGGCATCAAATGTGAGTGATTTTATAGGATACAACAGTGCATCATTGTTAAAGTACCAACCTTCATTTTTCACCAAAGTTTGAAGACTTTATACGACCTCATTATCGCCAAGTTGTTTGTACTCTCACCGTTGTGGAAGCTTTATTAAGGTCCTCGTGCATCTTAATCACGTGGTATTACCTAGAGTTTTTCATATTGGCTAATTAAGGGGATGATCATAGGTTTATAAGTAAGGAATACACCTCTATTGGTACGAACCCTTGTGAGAAAACCAAAAGTAAAGCCATGAAAGCTTATGCTCAAAGTAGACAATATCATACTATTATGGAGAGTTGTGGTTTCTAACATGGTATCAGACCCATGCCCTTAACTTAGTCATGCCAATAAAATTCTCAAATGTCGAATAAAGAAGTTATGAGTCTTGAAAGTGTAGTCAAAAGTGACTTAAGCGTCGAACAAAGGGTGTACTTTGTTTAACGACTCTAGAGGAGTTGTGTCTCGATTTAGGGGAGGTTGTTTGAGGGCTACATAGGCCTCAGGGGAGGCTCTATAAGTACTTTCTTCGAGGGGAGTCCCACCTTGGCTAATTAAGGAGATGATCATGGATTTATAAGTAAGGAATACATCTCCATTGGTATGAGACGTTTTTGGGAAAACCAAATGTAAAGCCACGAGAGCTTATGCTCAAAGTGGACAATATCATACTATTGTGGAGAGTCGTGGTTTCTAACATTACCTACTCTCCAGCTGAACAATGAATTGGAGGGCAATTATTCAAAAACTTCAGTTTATCAAGATCGAGTGTTGTTGTAACGGCTCAAGTCCACCGCTAGCACATATTGTCCTATTTGGGCTTTCCCTTTCGGACTTACCCTCAAGGTTTTTAAAATGCTTCTGATAGGGAGAGGTTTCCACACTCTTATAAAGGGTGTTTCGTTCTCCTCCCCAACTGATATGGGACCTCATAGTTGTAGTTCTCCTATCAACTTTAAATGTAGGATTAACTTGGAAAGAAATCTGTTTTTTTTTTTTTTTTTTTTTTTCCTGTAATGATCTCTGAGTATCGAGGGTCGAACTCCTTGCATTATGGTCATAGCTTATGCTCATTTAACTTTACATAGGTCTTCCCTACGCTAAGGCTCGGGTCGAGAGAGATTTTGAATCATTTACTTACCTACTGGACCTTGAATTGGGTATCTCCAAACACCCCAAACCTTGTCACCAGAAAAAGAAATAACATCAGACAATGTGAAAGAGATAGCTCTGCTAATTGATTGCTTGGCATTTCAACTTGAAGTAACTTGTAACCTATAGCTCTTGCAATGTCTTTTCATTATTACTGAATCCTTAATGAGGGGCTTTGACTTATAGGTTGATGGTATGAATATAGGCCTAACTCTGGGTTTAAATCAACGAAACGGAACTCTTGGGCTGTCTCTTTCAGAATGCGGATGCAATGTCAAACATATCTCCATACACGTGCACGGTGGCGCATCTTGGCTTTACCAAGGGTATGCAACCGATAACTATTCCGGGGTTTGCCTGCTCCTGACCCTTTTGAATTGTAACTGCTCTCTTGATTCAAATATTCTCTTCAAATTTAACGCATTGAACAATTGAATCAAAAGTTTAGAATGTACCAAACCAATCTTCATTTCGCTTTAGTTCGTTTGGCTTGCTGGAGATGATTATGGTTACGTGATCAGAGTTTTCGTTACCGGTTGATATATTGATGCTAATCTTTGCTTGCTTTGTGTGCATGGTTAGATATTAAACAACTTGGGGGCTATATTTTTTTGTTCAGGTTGGTTGATGCTTTTGAAGGAAAAATAGAGTCAACAGTTGAAGATAATATTTCCAAAAAAATTAAAGAAGGGGTCGTAAAGCTCGACTCGTCGTTGGGGTCACTTCCACGAGAAATCTCGCTAGCTCATGTTGCGGTTCTAAACGTCACTTTTGTGGGGAGCCCTGTGTTGTCCTCTTCTTCCATTGAATTCAAAATTGATGGTTTATTCAGCCCTTTGAACAAGACAATAGTTTCTAGCTATAACCGAGCCGATACCGAAGATTCCAGCAATGGAATATCTCGACGTGAAAATGTTCTCGATTCAGCTTCTCGTGTTCCCTTTAGAGTAAGTTCTTATACACGAAGACTCCGATTTTTCTTTACCGTTTCTTTTGCTAAAGTTTTCCCCTTTTCTTGCAGTATCTCCGTAATGAAACTGAAGGTTCTGTCTACTGCAATGATTCTGCTAAGATGCTTGAGATCTCTCTACATGAAAGTGTCCTCAACTCTGCATCACAAGTTATCTTTGAAGTAAGTTCTCCTTGATGAATACTCCCATCCCAGGGTTATTATAACGGCCTAGGCCCACCGCTAGTAGATATTATCTTTTATGGGCTTTCCCTTTCGGGCCTTCCCTTGAGGTTTTTAAAACGCGTCTGCTAGGTAGAGGTTTCCACACCCTTTATAAAGAGTGTTTCGTTCTCTTCCCCAACCGATGTGGGATCTCACAATCCACCCCCCTTCAGGGCCCAACATCCTCGCTAGCACTCGTTCCTTTCTCCAATCGATGTGGGACCCCCACTAAATCCACCTCCTTTGGGGCCTAGTGTCTACCCCCATTCGGGGAACAACCTCTTCGTTGGCACATTGCCCGGTGTCTGACTCTGATACCATTTGTAACAGCCCAGGTCCACCGTTAGCCGATATTGTCTCTTTTAGGCTTTCCCTCAAGGTTTTTAAAACGCGTTTGCTAGGAAGAGGTTTCTATACCCTTATAAAGAATGTTTCGTTCTCCTTCTAACTGATGTGCGATCTCACATGAATGCACCCCTTTTATCGATTCATTTGGATCAGGGAAATGCTCAACTTAACAGTTATTATGTGGCCAGGAGAATTTTATGCACTGGATCGTGGACAAAATTCCTGATCAGCACCTTTTGAACACTGCAGCATGGAAATGGATTATTCCTCTACTCTACAGGCAGTATCCCGATGACGATATTGTCCTGAATATCTCCGCCTCCTCTCCACCTTCCTTGAGACTGCGAGACCAAGATATCGCCGCCTCGATTTATGTCGACATGATAATCGAGGTTGTAAACAATGATGAAGTTATACCGGTTGCTTGCATTTCATTGGTAAGCTCATGCTTCGTAATCTCGAAAAGTTTTGATTTCATTTGATTGAATTTCTTAAATGCAAGCAACCTGTTTGGTTCTGATTCAAACAGGAAGTTACTGCCTCTTTTTCTCCAGTAATCTTGGAGAAGAATTTGGTTGGTCATGTAACCTTGGAAGATCTTTCATTGTCTTTGAAATGGAGCAAGATTGGTCGTATTCACCTTTATCTGATTGAGGTACGATCGCTTTATATTCAAAATATCTCAACGATAAATTACGATGTAAAAGTTGTGAACGAGAATCATTGAACTCGAAGATCATATGTTTCAAAATTTTGCAGAGGACCCTTGTGGGGTTGATCAAAACCGTCGTCGTACCGTTTGTCGACCTGTATCTCTTAAAAGGAGTCCCGTTGCCAAGTTTTCATGGATTAGCCCTCGAGGACGTCGAAATGGCTTTCAATTCTTCAAGGATCATCATGTGCAGCGATGTTGCCTTGAGTGAGGGGTTTAGGCAGCTAAAAGCATCAATATGACCGTCATACACGGCTACTTACGTGTAAATTTTCTCGTTCATGTGAATAGTTAGAAGCAAAAGAAAGTTGAAAGAGGAAACCCATTTATTTGTAAACACGTAATAAAACTATAGACCAGGCTCGACCCGACCCATGCATATGTAATTAGGTCAAAGAAGCTCGTGCCCCTTTTCATCGTTCACGTCCCTACAACTAGAAATTGAATTGTGAATGTTGATATTAGAATGTAAAAGTTATGCACTTGATAATCAAGGATGTTGACTATGTCTAGGTAAAGGTAAGATACTCATGCACGGCTGTCGACGACATTGCTAGTTTCAAGAACACGAAATATGCATATAATTATATTTAATTTCGTAGACCATAGGTAAGGTTGTTTTATTTTTATTTATGTCTAGTTTTAATTTATTATTCCTTTAATATTGTTTTAAGAACACGTTTTAAAATGATATTTTCATACAAGGTATTACGTCATGCATGCGGTAGGTTGATAGAAAATTTCATTGATGAATTCGACGACTTGATTACATCTCTTCTTCTCCTCTTCAAATAGCTTGAAATTCCAATCGCTTCAAATTCCCACCTCTACAAGAGCAAAAATTCTCATTCTATTTTGGTCGAGATCCTAAATGAACGAAAATTTTCATTCGATTTACATGTTCACAATACGAGCAAACCCCACTTTCAACAAGGCTATATAGACCTTCTAACTCTTAATCGGGTTACCTTTTCAGGTCTCGTCAATGTTGCTTGTAGGTCGTGTTCACCATATTTCAAGCTCTCTTATTCTCTAGAAGAGAAGACGTCGTTTTCTTTGACGGGACGTAGGAATAAAATAGAACAATCGGACGTAAAAGTAAAATGTATCGATGAATGTGAAACATTTTAGGGTTTAGTTTGAAGTGTGTAAGAGAAAGGCAACAGTTTTGTCCCTTCATTGCTTAAAAAAAGCCCTAAAAGGCGACACCGTTCAGTCTCCGGCAGGCCGGCCGGCAAACCCACCTGAAAACAACCACTCATTTGGCCGTATGAACCCCTTCTGCTCGGCTCTGAAAATCTGCAAGGGTGGCAGAGATTTGAACAACATTTGCATCTTTTTCTTTCTTTTTTTGACCATTCCACCATTTTTGCTTCCCTTTTTGTCTGCCACCTGGGAGATAAGGGTACGTAGTTTTGCATGGGTGATAGAGCTTTTTTACGAATCCGACACTAAAAAGTTTCGGTCGGGGTGTTTGAAAATTCCATGATCCGAAAAATTCGATCAACCGTACTGTTTACGTTGAGTTATGAATTGAGTTGGGTTAACGTTCAAATAAATTAAAATTTTATATATAGAATTGATTCATGAGTTTTAGTACCCGTAGATTGTGTTGAACAGAACCAACTAAAATTTATTGTTAATTTTAAAATATACATTTTTGTTTACGATACAATTATATGGTAAGATCCCACATCCGTTGAAGACTGAGAAAAAAACTTTTATTACAAGGGTCTAAAAACCTCTCCCTAACTTAATGTGTTTTAATATCGTGAGGCTTATGACGATATGTAACAGGCTAAAGCAGACAATATATGTTTGTAGTTAGCTTGAGTTGTTACAAATGGTATCAGGATCAGACTGGACGGTGGGCTTGAAATGAAACAATGTGCTAACAAGAATGTTGGGCCACCTTGATTGGAGAGGAAAACAAAACATTCCTTATAAAGTGTGGAAACCTCTTCCTCACAAACATGTTTTAAAACCGTGAAATTGACGGCGCTATGTAATGAACCAAAACAGACAATATCTATTAGTGGCGGGCTCAAGTCTAAAAAACATTCTAACTCGACCCATGAACACCCCTAAATTTTAGTACAACGAAAGTACCTTCTCATTAAATTTGCTATTATAAAAAGAATTTTTTGACAGACGTAATCTTCCATCCTTCTCATTAAATTTGATATGATAAGTAGTGAATAGAACGATTATTTATACTCTTGTAGAACCGTAAACATTTTCTCATTAAACGACCATTAAGATAATCTTAATCCTAACTAAAATTTAAAAATTACACTAAAAACATATTGGTTCAAATCATTTTTTGAATGATCATAGATGGTAATAGGGTTAGTTAATTTGGTAGTTAAAAGTTGAAAAGCGTAGAGAGAAGGCAAAAGGGCCAACCGCCACCTCGTATCTCGTGCTCCGGCGACCATCACGGCGGCGATGACTTCTAGAGAGAGAAAGAGAGGACCATTTTTTTCCTTTTTTGTTGGATAGCGTGCAATTTTAACAGAATTTGACTACACCATCTCCAACCCCCTCACTTCTATTTTATTTTATTTTATTTTAATTAAATTTTCAAAATTTTTAATAATATTAATTAAAATCTTAAAATTATATTAGTTTTAGATGAAACCGATAATATTTTATTTTTAAAATAGTTTTGAACTTTTAATAGTGTTTCAAAAATATACTTGAATTTTCGAAAATTTCATTAACACCTTTCAACTTTTGTTTTTTAACCATTCAAAAATATTTTAAAAGTATTATTAACCTTTTTAACTTTAAAATTCAATTTTTTTTTTACTGTCAATATATGGACGAAAACCGTCTATGGACACATTATCGATTGTCTAAAAAATTTTAATGTTACCTTATAAAGTTTATGAGTATTTTTTTAAACGTGGTAATATTTTTATTTTTTTTAAAAAAACTTAAAAAGTATTTTTGAAATTTTTTAAAAAAATTTAAAAGATATTTTTTAAAAATATTTTAAAAAAATTAAAAGTATTTTTTCCCTCTTTCTTCATCCATCCATACATACATTCATACATACATACATACATACATACATACATACATACATACATACATACATACATACATACATACATATATATACACGATAATTTTCATTTCTAATATAATTTCTATTTAAAAAATGCAAAACATCTCAATAAATCTAATAATATTTTATAAGGAAAAATATAATAACATAATTTCTAAAGGGGTCGGTGAGGATTAGGGTGGGTCCAGGGACCGGGAATGTAATTTCCTTCTCCGATTTTGTTTAGCTAACGAATAGAAATCTCTTATCGCTCCCTCCCACATTCTTCGTTTCCATGGGTATTTCCCACCTTGTTCGAGACAGGTCCCTATGAAGCCTCAATCTTGTAGGTTAAATGAACGTCTCTAATTAAAATCAAATTTATGACTTCAACCATTCGATAAATTTGGCAAGCCACGTCATTGCCAGAGATTATGTGGATTGAAAAATAACGTCAATATTCAATAATTTATTTCTTAGTATATGTCCAAAATGTTTTATTTTCAAAGGGAATGATGATGTTTATAAAAAATATATATATATTAACATTCGTACCGTAAACTCAACGTAATTTAGATTTTAGGTTCAGATCATATATAAAATTTCGTCTTATTGACGTTATTTTATATATAATGTCGACAGTGATAATTTCGTCTTATTTCAAAGAACGATTATTATATAAAATTTAATGAGTTGATTTGATGTATGATTTAAGGAAAAAAAAATCGGGTCATGTTACTTTTAATTACGAAAAACGTGGTGCTAGCCCTAGCTTTTGTAGGGTTTGATTTTTGGTACCAAAAGTTAGTCAACAAACAAAGCCTACGACCTAATTAATAATTATAAATTTTTGTTATCTTAAGATTGTAACACATAAATCTTTCATAGGACGGAGCGGAGACGGGGAAGCTTTTCGCATCCCCGTCCCTGCCTCGTATTTCAATTTCCATCTCTCGAAATTCCTCATTTATTTTTTAGAAGATTGGAATACAGATCGAATCCCTACCGGAAAATTATATATATATTGTATATGTTTATTCGGAGATTTCTTGGGGTCGAAGTTGGAGACGGGGAATATAATTCCATCCCCGACTAAGTTAGTTAACAGGAAAAAATCTTTCTCCACTCCCTTCTCATTCTTCATTCTGTTCGGGCGGGTTCTTGCCCACATCTTTAGTGATACGTTTATAGACAGAGCTAGACGACAACATCATACACTTACCTTTTAAGGAACATGCATAATTGTTTGTTATCTAATTTGTTGGTTAATTATGATGTTAATTACGTAATTAATACATTATAATAAGTCTATAATTATTGATTAATAATTTAATTGTGGTGTAAAAGGAGAAAATTAATTAATTAAAATTTGATTCATTGCATATCATAATGTTGTCAACCATATTGCATGCCAAGCTTTATGATTCTATGTATTTAACAACAAGACAAACACAAGTACTCTATTGTTTCCCTATTTAGATTGTAATTATATTGCCTTGTTTTATTTTTACCTTTTTCTTTATTATTATTATTTTTTTTTCAATTTATTTTCCGAGTATCGTTAGAGTATTCCGTCTTAGTGTGAGATCCCACAAAATATTCCTTATAAGGGTGCGGAAACCTCTCCCTAATAGATGCGTTTTAAAACTGGGAGACGATAATACATAACTGTGATGTCCTGCATTGGTTGGGAGGAGAATAGAACGCCCTTTATAAGGGTGTGAAAACCTTCTCCTAGACGCGTTTTGAAGCCTTGAGAGGAAGCCCGAAGAGGACAATATCTACTCGCGGTGGACTTGGGCCATTATAATAACGGACCAAAGCGGACAATATTTGCTAGCAGTGGGTTTGGGTTGTTACACTTAGTGTCGAAGGTAGGTGTAAAATATTAGAATTTGGAATCCATATTTAGAATATATAATCCCGACATTCCTGTTTGATTACAAAGGAACAAAAAATTGAATTTAGGGTTTCATTTATTTGGTGTACCAGTTATCGTACCCACTGTAAACGTTGGGTAGCCAAGTGCGGAGCAGATAACTGTTGAAAGAATCTAAGTAGTAAGCTCACTCCAAGATGAGTGCTCTCCTATTCTGACTTCCTTAGAGCCTCCGGTAGCACAGCTGAGACAACGATGGGTTCTCTGCCCCCAGCAGAAGTTTTGAGAATTCAAGGGAAGGGAAGCGATGGTTCAAGGGAAGTGAAGCGATGGGTTCTCTGCCCTACTGGGATGGAGTGGCAGAAGTTTTGAGAATTCAAGGGAATATCTCTGTGAGATGAGCCAAGCCGAGACAACGATGGGTTCTCTGCCCCTGTAGGGATGGAGCGTCACGACGAGATGAGCCATTTATCATCACGATAGGTGTCAAGTGGAGCCGAGACACCGATGGGTTCTCTGCCCCTGCAGGGATGGAGCGGCAGAAGTTTTGAGAATTCAAGAGAAGGTCACGGCAAGATGAGACATTTATCATCACGATAGGTGTCAAGTGGAAGTGCATTGATGTATGCAGCCAGGCATCCTACAGATCAGTAGACTTAACCTTGTTCCTACATGACCGATCAATTCTCCCCATATAATTTTATTTGAAAATTCCAAAAACTTTTAGATTTTCATAAAATAAAAAAATAATAATAAAACCCTAATATTTCATATTAATTTTTAAAAATAAAAGCAAATTTTCTCTATTTTCTCACTATTTAAAAAAGAACAAATTAAATTAATATGGTAATATATATATATATATATATTAATCATTTGTACACCTATTATTATTGAATTTCTGTTGAATGTCGGATAAACCACTTTAATTTGTTTAACCCTCAATTAACACAATGATTAATGTAAACTAATCAAAATTAGTGAAGATGATTTGTAATTAATGACTGTTCTCGAGTATGTACATATTAATCAGTGTGTAATTAGTAATTAATTTATTAATTTTATATTACACGTCATCATACCCATTTCTATTATTAGTAACTTTTTAATATAATTAAATTTTCTTTGCATAATAATTATGTTTCTAGTCCCTAATCTTTGTGATATTTTGATTCTATACTTTAAAATAATAAAATATTAAATTACTCCCAAATCCTATTGAGTTTACGGTTAATAACAAAATCCGGCGGAAATCTAGGACTTTTTTCTTTTATGCATGTGAGCCCCAATATTTATATATATTTGTATTTTCTGCCCATTAAATTCACCTTTTTTTTTATTACTATAATTTATTTATTTTTGGTAATAAATAGTCTTTTTTTTTTTAGCCCTTTTGTTCTTTATAAATATCCAACTCTCTTAAGCCAACCACTTACTCATAACTCAAGCCCCCTTCCCTCCAAGCTTAGAGATCAAAGCTTAAGCCCTTCCCATGGCTCCCATGGGTGATAACGTGGTCGTTTCGAACATGAAACTCGAGCGAATGTTGAGCATGAAAGGTGGCAAAGGCGAAGGAAGCTATGCCGACAATTCTCAGGCTCAGGTACACACCTTTTTTTTAACTCGAGTTTAGTTACTAGTTAAGTTTGTTTTCATCAAAATATATAAACGTTCATTCCTGATGTAATGTAATTATTATAATTCTATATTAGCCGTTTTCAACTGGGTTTGTAATATAAAATTAATAACCCAACTTAATTTAATTGTTCTGGGTTTTTAGCTCGAGTTGAGTTACTAAAAACATAGGGTTCATAACAGGCTCAACATGCTAGATCGATGCTTCATCTTCTTAAGGAAACATTGGACGGAGTTCATTTGAGCTCGATGGATGTTCCGTTCGTGGTGGTCGATCTCGGCTGCAGCTGTGGCAGCAACACCATTTACATTGTGGACGTAATCATCAAGCATATTATAAAGCGCTTCGAGGCTTTGGCCATCGACCCGCCGGAATTCACAGCGTTTTTCTCCGATCTCCCTGGAAATGACTTCAATACCCTCTTCCAGCTACTCCCGCCGTTAGCCTCCTACGGCAGCAGCATGGAGGAGTGCCTGGCAGCTGACAACCACCGTTCCTACTTTGCCGCCGGCGTTCCTGGATCCTTCTACCGCCGTCTGTTTCCGGCAAGGTCCATCGACGTTTTTCACTCCGCGTTTTCGTTGCATTGGCTCTCTCAGGTTTGTCATAATATTTGCGTGCTTTTTAAGTTCCATAATTTTCATTTAAATATTATTATTATTATTATTTATTTTTGGTATTTGCATGGCTTTGAAAATTTGAAAATTTTGACTTTTTTTTTTTTTTTTTTTTGG
>NW_019272022.1:1927059-1971697 GCF_002738345.1 Cucurbita maxima
TTTTTTTTTTTTTTTTTTTTTTTTTTTTTTTTTTTTTGGTGAAATTTAATTTTTATTCAAAGTTTTCAATTTTTTAATTATTTAATAAATAAAATAAAATCAGCCTTTAACACAAAAGAAAAAAAAAACATTTTAAACTATATAATAAATATTTAGAAATTAAAATCGAATATATTTTAATTTGATTCGAACATGTGGGTCCCACCAACACCACAGGTACCGGAGAGCGTGGTAGATGCAAGATCGACGGCGTACAACAGAGGGAGGGTGTTCATCCACGGCGCAAATGAGGCGGCGGCGGCCGCATACCGGAAGCAGTTTCAGACGGACCTCGCCGGATTCCTCCAAGCCAGGGCCCAGGAGCTGAAGAGGAGTGGGTCCATGTTCCTTGTCTGCTTGGGTCGTACCTCACTGGACCCCACCGACCAAGGTGGGGCCGGCCTCCTCTTTGGGACCCACTTTCAAGATGCTTGGGATGATCTCGTCCAAGAGGTACCAAATTGCAATTATTGAAATTATATGGATGGAAATTAAAATATATCTAATTATAAGGACTAAATTAAAATTTGTGGTAGGGGCCAAAATGAGAAGTGTAAGAAGCAAGAGACATTTTTTGCGTGTAAGAAAAAAGAAATCCCGACAAAATAATCACAGCCGTTGATATTTTTGTTTCATACGGAACTATCTTACGTATAAATGCAGCTGAATAATTCCCCCACCACCTGTTTTATATCTCTCCTTTACCAGACCAAAAAGCAAAAATCACTTTTTTTCAAGAGATAATGATTCAGTGCTGCCGGTCTCACTGAGTCCCTTTTTTTTAATACTTTTATATCGTCTGATGTCCCCTCCGACAATTCCATCCATCCGTCCACTTGTCGGAAGGAGAATGATTGTGTTCCCCCACAATATTGTATTATTATTGTTTCATGGAATTGCATGCATTATCCACATTTTCCTCTTTTTAATTTTAATATAATTTAATTAATTTTGGTATTTAGGGATTGATAAGCAACGAAAAACGTGATAGTTTCAACATTCCAGTATACGCACCGAGCTTACAAGACTTCAAGGAAGTAGTAGAAGAAGATGGTTCGTTTTCCATAAACAAGCTTGAAGTTTTCAAAGGAGGCAGTCCATTAGTAGTGAACCAGCCCGACGACGCTGCAGAGGTTGGTCGAGCTTTAGCCAACAGTTGTCGAAGTGTCTCTGGTGTTCTTGTTGATGCCCACATCGGTGATCGACTCGGAGTTGAACTCTTCTCTCGAGTCGAATGTAGAGCTACAAACCATGCTAAAGACCTTCTCGAAAAGCTTCAATTCTTTCACATTGTGGCATCGCTTTCCCTCGCATAAAAACGACACAAAAATTAGGGTTTCTTCGCCATTTTCTCTCTTATTTTTGTTCATTATAACTTCGTTAGTGTGTTGTTTTGAGTCATTTTACTGACTGTGTAATGTTCATCTTGGCTTCTTGGAATCCCCAAAAGAAATATTGTAAAAAGAAGCTAAGTGTGCAGTGTAACCTTCTCTTAGTTTAAGGCTTATTTGTATGTTCAATAGTCTCAAAAGTAGTTGTGTATTTATGCATGTACGTACGGGACTATGTTCGGTTGAGATCGGTGTTAGGGGCTGACAAGTAAGACCTGTTTCGAGTAGAGGAAGAGTAGGGTTATTTCGAGAGTATTATAACGATCATATAATGTTATATATATATTAGATTGAGATTCGTGTCGACTTAATGGCTGGTTACATGTATGAATGTAATTGTATTCTTATTTCGAAGAGTGGAAATCACTGAAAGAATTGACAATGTATTCAAGTTTTATCGTATTTTGAATGTCGAGAAATGTCTATTTCGTCAATCAAAATAAGATTACTAACGTTCTTTATCTGATATTTGTGCCATTTTTTATAATTTTCAATAAGGGTGTTCGTATGACCCGAGAACCCAACCAACTTGAACTACTCATCTTAAGCCATAAAAGTTGGGTTGGGATGGGTTAGATTTTTTCAATTTGGGTTGAGTTGAATTTTTAGAAAACGGGAAAATTCAATGTGATTCACGAATTGACATTTTTTTATCAGGTTAACTCGACCAACCCAAAAGTAAGGGTACAACCCAGCTCAACTCTACCGTACTTTTAAGATTATATTTGTGAAGATTAAGAATATTTAACGTTTGTAACCATTGTTAATAAGCGTGGTGACTTATAAATGTTTGATATTTGAGTTTTATGAGATTTTAATTATTAATGTAACATGTTAGGGATACGTATAATTTTTTTAAAAAAAAATTAACAAAAAAAAAAACTCGTACATCCCACTAGTGCTCGACGACAATCTTCTTCCACTGGCACTCGACAACAATGACCTCTTGAAACCCTAAAGACATGGCAACATGGTGAATTTTAAAGGAAAAAGTCATAGAGAATCAAGCCCCATTACGTGACAAATCACAACCAACCCGAGAGTGTTCTAAGAATCAAACATCTTTTCTTCTATGAGGACTTCCGAAAGAAAATTGCAATCATAGTTTATCGACCACTAACAAGACAATGAGATTGGAGATGAGCAAAGTTGCTCGACCGATAAGGAGAGGAACGAAGCCGCTTTACCGCAAAAGAATGGATTAACTAAGGTGACAGAAGAAGCTCACTGACGGTTCGAATGGCGATTGGCCTCCTTGTACACTCTAAGACTATGAGATACTACTGTTCATAAATGAAAAATAAAACATTAAACAACATCGTGTATCACGCTGCATTGACTTAAACCTAACAGAAAAGAATGACGATCCACAAAGCTTCAATGGCCGAAATCACCTTAAGAGGAACTTTATACGCTAAATCGATTGAGAGAAAAGATTTACGGCGAGAACGTGAAAGGAATAGTGAAAACATTAACTCAATCGATCGTAAAAATGGTTAAAACGCACAATCTCAAAGAATGAATTAAAGACCTACTTGTGACTTGATCAATGAAAACCGTTAGAATTTTTTATACTGATACAATAAAGTTAAAATGCGATCATTTTGTTTAATTTAAATATTAAAAAGATAAAATAAATTAATAAATTCAATATTATTCTATAATAAAAATATAATAGAAGAACGTAGATAAATATTTTAATTTCTATATATATATAATAATGAATAGTTAACTTCTGAATTTATTTTTTAAATTTTAATTATTAATAAAACACGTGAAATTAATATATATTATTGTTCAAAATTTAATATCTAATATAATATATAGCTTAAAAAGTAAGCTAACAATTCGGCGGTGGTTGTGTAGTTTAATTCGGAGTACAAAGATTTACGGATTCGGCGACTACGGTGTCAGCGCTGAAGATCACAGCCGAAACAAATCTTTGGGGCTTCAATTTCAATGGAGGGAATTGGATCCAGATTGGGCCGAGTCTCCTCCCGCTACGGTCCGGCCGCTACTGTCTTCAACGGCCCCGTCCGGAAGTGGAAGAAGAAGTGGGTCCTGGCTTCTTCCTCGTCCTCCGGTGTTGCTAATCAGTCCTTCTTACTCCCAATCCAATGCTCAGGAGCTTCTTCTCTGCCGCTGGACCCCGATTCCTTCGTTCCTCGGAAGCCGACGGAGCCGCCGCGCTGCCCGACGAGCCGCCCAGACGGAAGTTCCGTTACACTCCTGTAAGTCTGATCAACTATCCGAATTCTTAAGTGAGTTAGCGATTGCGTTTGCGGTTGTTGAATGTGAATTGGTTTTGACCTAGGGAGTGTCGCTGATTTCTGAGGGAAATTAAGTGAGGGTTTTTTGAAGTTCTTAATCAATCTCGTATGTTGTTGATTTTTTAAGAACGATGTAATTCTCGGAACTCGTTTGTAAGAGTAATTTTGATTTCTAGTTACTGAGTAAAGCATTCTCTTCGTTTTTGTATAATTTATCTTCTGAATTGATTAGAGTATAGGTCTTTTCATTGTTGCCTGTTCTTCTAGATTAGAATTTAACTACGAGCAAATAATTTAGCTGTGTTTGGTTGTGAAGTGCAGATTGCTGTGCTGGAGGAACAGAGAAATGCAGAATTGAGAAGTGTTAAAGATGAAATTAGAACAAAAGAAATGGATCAGTCTGCAGCAAAGACGGCTACTGTGAGCAATGAGGCTCAGGGAGAGCTAAATGTCAATGAGATTTTCAAGGAAGAATCTCAGGTAACTGACTGATTTCACCTTGGTTTGTTTATTGTTTTCTGGTTCTTGTTCTTGCTCTCTGTCAATGGCTGCCTTCTTGGTGATTTCTGATATTGATTGTTGTTCTGTGTTTGGCTGGGTTGACTTACTAGATGTCTAGATCTTTTCAACAATTTACTATTCCTTACACATGATTGGAAGATATAGTTCACATAGTAATTGACCAGGCACAAGTATAACATGGTGTTGAGGAATCTTTTATGTTAATTGAAAAGGTTACATGCTCATGTTGTTTATCAACAAACAATTAAGAACGTGTAACTAGGTTTTTCTTTTTTGGCTTCTCGAGTTTGTAACGGTGAAATCTCATATTCAAGGCAAATGCAGGACAGTCAAATAGTATGATGAGAATAGCTTAGCACATGGACGGTCAAATAGTTGTCTGATGAGAATAGTTGAGCGCATGGACGGTCAAATAGTTGTTTGATGAGAATAGTTGAGCGCATGGACGGTCAAATAGTTGTTTGATGATAATAGTTGAGCGCATGGACGGTCAAATAGTTGTTTGATGAGAATAGTTGAGCGCATGGACGGTCAAATAGTTGTTTGATGAGAATAGTTGAGCGCATGGACGGTCAAATAGTTGTTTGATGAGAATAGTTGAGCGCATGGACGGTCAAATAGTTGTCTGATGAGAATAGTTAGAGCGCATGAACAGTCAAATAGTTGTCTGATGAGAATAGCTGTGGTGCACCCAAGCTAGCTCAAATGCTCACAAATATACCGAAAGAGAAAATAAAAAACTCGTGTTCCAGGGTAGGTGAAACATGAGTTGGTTGATTGGCACCAACTACATGGAAATATTGTAGGAGAGAAGAATTTTTTGTTGCAGAACCAGATTTCTCTTTTTCGTTCTGATCTCAGGGAACCTTGAGCAATGAACACCTGGTAAAATCGATGCTATTCTTTACATACCACCATGGCAGACTCTAGGGATAAGTTATCAATTCACATACTCATGAACTATGACATAGTTTTCCAGATTAGCATAATCATAGAAAAGTTGTAGATTCTTCTGAAGAACTTGATGAACCTGCACATTCTCTTTGCAGGAAAAGGGCAAGATTCTAAACAGCCTGCATGATGTAGGCAAGAAAAATTTAGATTTGGCGTTGTGCTTGAACGGTCAGAACCAAGATTCTGCTGGTAAGAGCTCTTAGTATCTGCGAACAAGACCGAGCTCGAGCTGGTTTTGTCGTATGGGAATGGTATAGCAGAAATTAGTCTGTAATGTGATAGTATCTTATCCAATGGTTAACTTGGAAGCACATTGTTTTATAGTTAGTGTTTGTATATGATTTAGGGATAATGGGGGATGGATCAGTATATAATCTGGAAGAACCTTTTGGGAGTTTGTTTGTGGAAAGTGTATTTATTCTTCCTGAATAATGTGCAATCAGAATGCTGTAGGAAGAACAAATTGTGTTCTTGAAAATGTTTTCATTACACCATCGCCCATCACATGTGTTGATCTTGTTTTTTTGTTCTTCGTTCTGTTGTTTAGAAACATGAACTTGAGCTCCATAGCAGTATCTATGTCTTCAGACATCATTCGCCGAGTTATTTTCCAATGCTCGAGTCACACCGACCGACTTCGGTTGGCCGAAGAACTCGTATAGCATTATACCTAGACTGTCATAGAGAACATGAGAAAATCATACCAAACTGTTATACTGTACTAGGTTAGAAGCAGTATTTAACAGTAGTATGTTGTCGCGCCCCACCAAAGTTGCCGGTTCTTGCTTGTTGATGAGAGGTAGAAGGAAAAAGTTCGAGATGGATTTAAGGACGTTTAGTCTTTTGATTCAAGTAGGAATCTCGAGAGAGCGAAGCATACCTTTTCCCTCATTAGTCACGAGTATGTTGATAGTCAAATTATTCCATTTGAGAGATTAAGTCAAAACAAATGCGCGACTGAAAAGATTTCATGTTCGAATTTTTACTTCAGAAAAAACACAGATTTCATGTTTGAAATTGAAATTCACGTAGCCCAGAAGCGCGTGGGGAAGAAGCTTTACCTAGCGTAGGGATGCGTACAACATACATCATACATGCCAAGCAAAACGTGAATGCTTGAATACATCCAACGCGCATTTTTCGCGCGTGAAGCAACGTTGCAGAACAACAGCCAAGGAAGGACATTTTTTAATTATGAGGTTTGTTGAAGAGCAAACGTTATCTCATACCTCAAACAAAAATAATTAAATAAAAACATTAATTTTGAAATCTTAAAGCTGCGGAGATAATTCTTATTATTTTTAGAGGGGGAAAATTTAGAGACCCAAATAGACCTTTTGAAAGTAGAAGATAGACCAAATTGTATGTTTTTTAAGTAACAAAAGTCAAAACCAACCCGAGCCGACGTTTTAAAACATACCCCAATCACAATATAGACCTATACTAACACGAGTCAAGCCAAAATGAATATTTTGAAATATACCCTGATCACAATATAAACCTTATACCAACACGAGTCAAATCAAAATAGACATTTTGAAATGTACCCTGATCACAATATAGACTTTATACCGACACGAGTCGAATTAAAATAGACATTTTGAAACGTACCCGGATCACAATATAGACCCTATACCTACACGAGTCGAACGAAAACAAATATTTTGAAACGTACCCTGATCACAATATAGACCCTATACCGACACGAGTCGAACCAAAACAGATATTTTGAAACGTACCCTGATCACAGTATAAACCCTACATTGACACGAGTCGAACCAAAACATATATTTTGAAATGTACCCTGATCACAATATAGACCCTACACCGACACTAGTCGAACCGAAACAAAACAGATATTTTGAAATATACACTGATCACAATATAGACCCTATACCAACACGAGCCAAACCAAAACAGACATTTTGAAACGTACCCTAACCACAATATAGACCCTATACCGGAAACCCTAATTTAAAAGCATAACCCCATCTAAAATACACTTTAAAAAGCCTCGATTTGAAGCAACCCAAGAGATCAAAGCAAAAATTAATGGAAAAATCAGGCTCCTCCTTCATCTTCCTAGCTTTCTTCCTCCTTCAAACACTGACCAAACATGAAGCCACCAAAGTTCCAGCCATCATAGTATTCGGAGATTCCTCTGTAGATTCAGGCAACAACAACCACATCTCCACCGTTCTTAAGAGCAATTTTCCTCCTTATGGCCGTGATTTCGACGGCGGAAAGCCCACCGGAAGATTCTCCAACGGCAAGATCATTACAGACTTCATCTCTCAAGCTTTTGGAATCAAAACCACCATCCCAGCCTACTTGGATCCAAGCTTTAATATCACTGATTTTGTCCACGGGGTTTGCTTTGCTTCCGCCGGAACCGGCTATGATAACGCCACTTCTGATATATTTGTGAGTTGATTCTCGATCTTTCATAGATGTTCTTGGGTTAAATTGGGTCGGGTTGAGACATTTTTTTAACTCGACCTAATTGTTCGGGTTTTTTCAATTTAAACAACTCGTGAATCAACCCAATACCTAAAATTTTCATTTATTTGAACCGAACTAAATCCAAATACATTCGACTGACTCAAACATCTCCAACATCGAATAGTTAATATTACTCATTGCATTTTCTCTCTCTTGTCTTGTTTGTATTTACAGTGTCTTACATTTTCTCTCTCTTATTTCTTTGTGTTCATCTCGATTGAGTGTGTGAGTTGTTATACAGACTCTGACACTTGATTCTTCTTATACAGTCGGTGATCCCTCTATGGAAGCAACTCGAGTACTACAAAGAATACCAAACCAAACTCCGAGACTATCTTGGTGCTTCAAAGGGCAACGCCACCATAGCTAAATCTCTCTATCTCATCAGCTTAGGCACCAATGACTTCCTCGAAAACTACTTCCTTCTTCCTCAGCGGTCGTCCAAGTTTTCCGTGGAAGAGTACCAGAGTTTTTTAGTGCGAGTGGCTGCGGAGTTTGTGCGGAAGTTATACAAGCTCGGGGCGAGGAAGATGTCGATCGGGGGTCTCCCGCCGATGGGATGCCTTCCATTGGAGAGGACCTCTAGCGTGGTTTTTGGAGGTGGTGGTGAGTGTGTTGAGAAGTACAATGGAATTGCAAAGGATTTCAATGGGAAGTTGATGGGGTTGGTGGAGATGTTGGAGAAAGAATTGGGTGGGATTCGGATTGTGCTTTCGAATCCCTTCGATGTTCTTCATGATATGATTGATCATCCTAGCTACTTTGGTGAGTGAGTTCTTCAAATTCTCTTTGTGGTTTGATTTTTCTTTAAGCAAATGATACGATATGATTGACGGTTTTGTTAGGTTAGTGGGACGAGAGAAACTAAAACTAGGCGTGTTCAAAAAATTCTATGACTCGAAAAACTCGATCAAAGAATGAGATAGGTTATCAGCATATTTGGATTGAGTTAGTGTAACGGTCCGGTACAAGCCCGCTAGCAGATATTGTTCTTTTTGGGTTTTTTCTTTTAGATTTCCCCCAAGGTTTTTAAAACGCGTCTACTAGAGAGAGGTTTTCATACCTAATGTTTCGTTTTCCTCCCTAACTGATGTGGGACCCCCTAATCTACCCCTTTGGGGCTAGCGTTCTTGCTGGCATACCACCTTGTGTCCACCCCCTTTGAGCGTTAACCTCCTCGTTGGCACATTGCCCGATGTCTGGCTCTAATATCAACTTGTAACGGCTCAAGCTCACCATTAGCAAATATTGTCATCTTTGGCTTTTCTTTTTGGGCTTCCCCTCAAAGTTTTTAAAACGCGTCTACTAGAGAAAAGTTTTTTCATACCCTTATAAAGAATGTTTCGTTTTCCTCCCTAACCAATGTGGGACCCCCTTCGGGGCCCAGCGTTCTTGCTGGCATACCACCTCGTGTCCACCCCCCTTTGAGCCTCAACCTCCTCGTTGGCATATTGTCCGGTGTCTGGCTCTAATACCACCTGTAACGGCTCAAGTCCACCGTTAGCAAATATTATCTTCTTTGGACTTCCCCTCAAGGTTTTTAAAACACGTTTACTTGAGAGAGGTTTCCATACCCTTATAAAATATACTTCGTTCTCCTGTCACACCACCTCGTGTCCACTCCCTTTGGTGTTCAGCCTCATTGCTAGCACATCACTCGTTGTCGGGCTCTGATACCAACCTGTAATGGCTCAAGCCCACCGCTAGCAGATATTGTCCTCTTTGGGCTTTCCCTCGATTTTTAAAACACATCTATTAGACAGAGTTTTCACACTCTTATAAAAAATGTTTCGTTCTTCTCCCTAACCAATGTGGGATCTCACACAACCCTAACTAAAGCAGATAGTTTTTCCTCGAGAAGGTCACAATGTAACTAGACCCGAGGTATAGGTTTAAAAAATCCGAATATCTCGATAACGGTAGCCCCTTTTTCTCTCTATTCTTTCTCCTTTTTCATCCGTTTTTATGTAACTTTTGGACCCTTTTTGCTTGTGATGACAGGGTTTAGCAACTCAGCAAAAGCATGCTGTGGAACAGGCAGGTTTGAGATGGGATTCATGTGCTCAAGATTGAGTCCATTTACATGTGATGATGCCAACAAGTACGTGTTTTGGGATGCCTTTCATCCCACACAAAAGGCTCATTCCATTATGGCAAATCATATTGTTAAAACTTATCTATCAATCTTTCTTTGAACATAAAAACTTTGATAAATAAATAAATAAATGAGTGAGTGAATATACCTATAAATCCCATTTGTTTACGTGAACGGTACGATTCGTGTTAAAATAGTAGTAGAATGTGTACCGAACCACGAGATGGTATGATTTTTTAAGACGGTTTCTTCTGTTTGTAAAAGTAAAATGTATAGGATTGTGTATGTTTGATGTTAATGGCTTCATCGAGCTGATCGCTTGAGTCTATAGGTTGTCCTCATGGGCAGTTCCTCTCAAGGTCGGTCTTGTCTAATCGAAGTCAACTGACTCATGTAGAATATAGGGTGAGCTTTCACCAAACTGATCACTTGAATCTATATGTTGTCTCTCCTATCCGCTTCTCTACAATATGACTTTTCTTTCTTTACGGTTGGGTCAAAGTTTGAGCAAGTTAGATCGGACTTTTGGAGTTATTTTCAAACTTGAAATTTCAAGTTGGTCGAGTTAGCTTCTTGAATGAACTGAATAAGGTTCACAACCCAACCAACCCAACTCTTTTTTGGGTTGGATCAGGTTGAATGGCGGGAAAGGTTGATTTTTTTCTTAATTATTTTAAAAACTCGTATTTATTCATGTTACATAAATATCTAAAATCTCATATCAAGCATTCATAAGTTACAAAACATCACCAATATTTATTATAAATGTCTTTTCAAGAAGTACATGAGTCACCAACCTAAAATATTCAAACGGGTCTGAGTTAAACCGACAAAAAGAAACTCAACCGGTAAAAAAATCAAAATTTTAATTCTTCAAAACTCAGCCAAACAAGAAAAAAAAATTAAATTGGATAGCTTGAATTATTCAAGTTGTCGAGTCATTTAAGCACTCCTACCGTTAATGTCTAACTAAAAAAACATTCAATTTTTGCTAGTTGGATAAAATATTTGGATTTTTATTCAATTAATTTTTATCAGTAATATTTGTTAAGGTGCTAATAAATTTCGAAATTCTATGATTATTTTGATATATTTTTTTTTTTATATTAGCACAAAAATTAGGTCTCATTAGACCCTTAACTGAATTGCTAAACCTGAGTTGAGCATGCGTGAGTGTGGTCACCTTATGGGTTTAGTTGGAATTTCATTTTTACTATTTCTAATATAATATAATATAATACTTACAATAAAATAAAATAAAATAAAAATTTGTTAAAGATAATTATTACTTGACTTTCAAGATTATTTAACGTATAAGGTGGATTATTTAAAATAATTATACACTTATAAACTAAGTCTAATCAAATTAATTCACCTAATTATTTCACAATATTATTATTTCATTGTGGGTACAAGTTCAGAAAAGAGGAAATTGCAACAAAAAAAAAAAAAAAAAAAAAAAAAAAAAAAAAAAAAAAAAAAAAAAAAGGGGTAGAAAGGCATAGGGAAAAGCCTTATATTGTGTTGGGTGATTCAAAATGGAAGTAAAGAGAGTGACAAAAACAAGACAAAGAATCAGACAGAATCCGAGGAATTTTTATGCNATAAACTAGAAAATTAAAAAAAAAAATACAAAGTAAAATGTAAATTATAAGAAAACAATACGTGGGGAGGGGAGAAGGGGACACTAATTAAACAAAGATCGAAGAATACAGCACACAAATACAAGGCAGTGGGAAGTGGGAATTAATTAATTAGTTACGATAATAATATTAATAATAAAAATGTTGAATGTGGGGTTTAAGAAAAACCGATGGTTTTGCCAAGCAGCCAAAGAACCAAGGATAACTCTATTCCAAAGATGGTGTGGAGTGTAGTCCTATCCAGGGTAAACCCGTATATGGTTATCCCAGCTCTGTTGTTCTCGAAGTACGTCACTGCATTCACCAACCAAACCAAACCCATTAATCTATACTTAATTTCTTAATTTCTACTTAATTTTCGATTTAGATTAGGAATTTTGGGATTTTACCTAAGGCCTGTCTCTTTTGGAACGAGATGGTGCTGTAAGCGTAGGCTGGGATCAACTTGGTGTTGTCCAGTTCATCTTCTTCGTCACAACCCTCCTCCCCATCTGATTCCTCATCTCCGCGCGGTGTCACCGGAAACATAAGGTTTCCGTCGGCGGGAGCGGCGGCAGCCATGGGGGTCTCCCCGTCTGTCACGTCGAAAGAATCCAACGTCGCACATACGTGCCACTTGGCAGCAAGCGCCGTCACTGACTGCGCTTTGTGGGTGATTTTTGTGGCGCTCCGTAGTAGTATCATCAGACTTGTCAGTAGCGTCATCGAGCACAGCTGCACCCATTTTCATACTTATTTTTAATTCAATCTAAAATTAATTGCAATCAAACCGATTCTCCCCCTTCCCTTTTAAAACATGTTTTTAAAACATAATTGTAAGGGAGAGATTTCTACGCTACGACGTTTGATTTCACGTACCGCAAGTTCGCCGGCGATGTAGATGTTGAGGGAGGAGGACTTGGTAGTCATGAGTAGAGAAGTGAACTGACTGCCGGTGACAAGGATCAACGACCACAATATGAAGGCGCGGTACCGGTGGCTGATGATTCTCAAGTGCCGTCTGATTCTCAAATGCTCGGACAGGACCGACCCCACGTCGGAGTCCACTTGGAATACGGTGGCGAAGTCCTGCAGCCGTAGGATCTGGAGGTCGCAGATCAGACGGAAGAGGATGCACACTAGGAAGATCACTGTGGTTCTGTACAGCCACGACAGCAGCTCCATGGAGCACGCTACTGCGTCGCTCACTATAACGTTCCCTAGGAATGGTATTTGCGACGCGCCTGACGCGTACCACCAGATTTTGTACGCGCTCTCCGCTGCGAAGCATGGGACCACGAATGCTGATAGTACTCTCAGTGATCTCTGCAATAAATAAAATAATAATAATAATAATTAAATTAAATTGTCTTTTTCTTTTTCTTTTTGTTTAAGTTAATTTCTAAGCATTATTTGTCCCTAAAAATAATTTTTAAAATTGTTCTTTAATTAAAAAAAAAAAAAAAAAGGATATTATTTCTAAAAATAGAATTTGAAAAAATAAAACAAATTCGGAGAAGTTCATATTAAAATGAGTCTAAACGCTGAATGAGTTCTTACCAGAAACAGAAAAATACCGCAATCAAAGGCATAAAATTCCAAAGAAGTTGACAGGCAATTGAATGGACAGAAAACCGAATTAAACCAGCAGATTTGTCCAAAAGCCAGATATTAATCCCTAAATCTTTCACAAATTCAAGCTCTCTTTTAACTTCCATGGAAATTTCTCTAACAATTTACCTTGAATTCAAATTCAAGAACAAAAACGATTGAACAATCAAGGAATCAGAATCCAGATCCAATCAGTGGAATGAGAAGAAAGAGATAGATAGATGAGTTTCGACTTGGAATATAACTTACATTGAACTTGTTGGTGTATCCTCTTCTCACAGTTTCGCTTTCATCGCAGAGCCTATCGAAGAACAAGAATCTCCGAAGTCCGTACCTCCTGATGAAATTCGAAAGGCAGAGGAAGGAAACCGTCGCCACACTGCTGAGCGACAATTGAACAACGCGATCGAACGGCCTCGCGTGATGGCTATCACAGGAAGAACAGGCGAGATGGAAATGCGACGTCGCTGGAACGACGATAGCGAAGAGGAAGAACACCGACCACGACAATCCAGCGCTCCAAATGTCCGATTGATCCACGCACATCCATCGTAAATACGATCTGAAGCTATGCAATTCGTCCTGAGCGTGAGAGGCTGAGCGATTGAACACCTTCGCCTTTCTGCTAATCAACGCCTCTCTGCTGGTGTCGCCCATGGCGATTGCGAGCGAAACTCAGGATTGTTCCTCCCTCCTCTGCTTGATTTCTTCGCTTTTTGTAGAAATTGATAGGGACGAACAGGATTCCGATTGTGGATTGCTTGATTGAAGTGATGATAAGGAAATTGGAATTTCTTTCACTTCACCTTTTATAGGTTTGATTTGTTGAAGGTTGAATGAGAAGGGATTTGCAGAGAAGAATGAAAAAACTTCGCAACAATTGAACCCTTTCAGGTTTAGGGGTTTTTTATTTTTATTTTTATTTTTATTTTTATTTTTATTTTTCATTCTTTATTTTATACCAATGGAGGAGCGTATGTGGACAACATAAAGAAGAGAAGGATCACAGCCAACGAAATGACACGTGGCGATGCTTAATTCATTGCTTTTTTTTATTTTTATTTTTATTTTTGGTTTCAAAGTCTTCTAAATTATTTAAAAATAAATTAAAATTTCATCTTATAACCTAATCAAATTATTAATTTAATATTGAATTATGCTCGATTTATGGTTATGTGTCAATCTATTACGGCCGATACAAAAAAAAAATATTTTAAATAATTTATCTACTCATAACTAGCTAATATATTCTCTGTCTTGTCAAAAGAATTTTTATATTTAATCCTTTTATATATAAAAAAAATGTTATTCAAAATATAATAGGCTTAGTTTAAGTCACAAGGTGGAAATTCTCGTATTCTATATGTACATGTTCCTGCCACTCGGATGAGTATTCTTGTTAATATCGCTATGGCTATAAACACTTTCTTCTTCCTATTAACAAACACATCTCATTCTTCTTTGCTCTTCTAGAACCCGTACAGAAATTAGTGCTTTTTCTACGTTGTTTACTTTAGTGACTGGAGGGTTTCGGGGGAGACCTATGTGGGGCACCTTTTCGGTGTGGGATGCTCGTTTAACCTCTGTAATCATCTCGTTTCGTATTTACCTAGGTGCACTGCGTTTTCAAAAGCTTCCTGTGCCTATACTTAAACGATCCCTTGAAAACGAGGATAAAACATGACAAGTAGGTAACGTGGTTATGTCGATACAGAGAATATTGAAGTCATTAAACGTGGAATACGAATTATAAATCTAGATCAAAATCCATTAATATAATTATTTATTTATTGATATGAGTTTAAATATTTGGAGTCGAGACGATTAGAATAAAAAATTTCCATAGGATATGATATAATATAATGTGACATAATTGGGAGAGTAATTTTTAAAGCTTGGACTTCCACATGGGCATGTTTGGTTTATATAAGAGAATTTCATGTAAAACAAGCAATAATATTAAATTATATAATGATAGACAGTTGGCCAATTAAAATACACCACGTGGGAAGCCTGAGATCGACCGATCCAGCGACAGGGGTTTGTTTGATGGGTCAATGAGCAGTTTTGTTGACTTTTAGGTGATAACGTGGGTGATTTTTATTGGTTCCATTTTTTCTCTTTGTCTTTTTATGGCTATTTAATAATTATAATGTAATTAAATTATAATTTTTTTTTTATTTATTTATAATGTTTAAAAATATTTTATTAAAAGTAACATAATTATGGTTGGGTTGTGTTAGTTTTTTATTTTGGGTTAGTCAGGTTAACCTGACCCACTCGAAAATAAGGTTATAACATAACTTAACTCCACTCAACCCAACCTAACCCAACGATCCTACTTGCTTTACCAGATTTTACTGTAAAATAAATAAAGTTTTTATAAATAATTAAAAAAACAACGCTGCAATCCTACCCAACTCAAAAATAGACCGTTAGTTTGAGTTGAGTTGTGAAATTTATTCAGGTTGTTGAAATTTCACGTTCGTACAGAAGATTTTCTTAACTCAACCTAACTTAACCCGTGTATACCCAAGTTACTAATTGTTTAGGAGAATAATAAAAAGAAAAAATGGTAAAAAAAGAAAAAAGGAATAATGTAAAAATATATCTTATATTATACAATTCCCTCCCTTTATTGATGGGATTAATTGGGAATAAATCATAATAATAATAATAATAAATTCTCAATATTATCTATCAAGTTTAGATGCTTTCAAATTAGTATAATAATTGTAATTAAGGGACATAATTAATAGACTAAGGTAGCTTCACATGCACTCCAACACAAAGATCCTTGTTTAGTTGTCTGGTTTAAGGTTAAATATGAAAATAATTTAAGTTTAAATACTTTTAAAATATATATTTTAATTTAAAAAGTTGAAAAATAAAAAACCAAAAATTACGATCGTGAACGTATAGGGCTTAAATTTGACGTGCTCGACGGTTTCATATTTTGTTTATATGTGTTATTATATCATATATTGTTCAACCACGAAGACCAAAAGAGATAACTTACTAACCTCCGATATTCATGACACCTATCGTTTGACACTGCATGAGGAATAGAGTATGTGAAAATAGTCTTAGCAGTGACTCGTACTTGTAGTCAGATACTTTCACCACGAAGTGTTTGTGAGCTGAAACGGAGGTAGAAGTGACAACTTGCTTTTTGTTCCTATATGTTCTATGTCACGTTCGTACAGTTTCAATTGTGTGACGTCATGATCTTAACATGCTCATTAGGGGCATATATTCAACTCGACAACCCGAACCAACCCAATCCAACCCGAACTATAAGGGTTGGGTTGGGTTGGATTAGCATTTCGGGTAAGGTTGGGTTCATTTTTCTGAACCCGAATTGAATCAGTTCGGTTTCGAGTTCATGGGATAAACCCTTGGGTTGACCCGAGCGACCTGATCCAAATAAATATATAAAATATATATTATTTATTTAATTTCATGATTTATCCTTATAGTTTTGTTATTCTAACCAATTGTAAAAAAATATCGGTATTTAATTAATGAGATGTTGAACTATGTTAATAGGTTAGAATTTTCGCTCCTCAATTCCTCTTTTTTATTTTTGTTTTTATGAATAATTATAGATTGATTTGTGTTTGTGTGAATTTTTAATATATTTTATCTAAGATTGTATACGAGTGTAGGTTAATAAAACTTAAAAAAAAAATTGACAACCCACCCGAAAATAAAGGGTTGGGTTGGGTTGGGTTGGGTTGGGTTAGGTTACCAATCCAACCAACCCAAACTTTTTAGGTATGGTCAAAAAAAATCCCTCAACCCAACCCAACCCAACCCGGATCATGTACACCCCTAATGCTCATGACAAACTTTAAAAAGAACTCGAGCCCTATGAACATGTTTCGCCCAACTCTATTTCTCTTTTTAATTTCGTAGTATAGAGATAATCGACATCTACAACAAATCTCATTTGTATACCCGACAATCTTTTCCGAACAAATGAACTTATAATAAAACCTAAGATGATATACTCCTGTTAAACAAAGAGCCACTCCGCCGGTCCAGCGCCGGCCGAGCAGTGATCCTTCGATGAATACAATGGCTTCCACCGTCCTTTCGGTTCGGCTAACCATATCCACACATACCATACACACAACGAACACGAAAACGACATTTATTCCCACATCTCCCACAATTAAACCGGCTAATATTTACATCAACACACAAACCTCTACAACATCGTCGTGGAAACGGGCAAATCTTACCACAAAACCCGCAGTTTTCACCGTCGGACCGAACATCAACACATCGATGTTTACAACACCTCATGATCTTCTTTCTCTTCCATCCATCATTTTCATTCTTCCAACAGAAGTGTTGTTTTCCGGAGCAATTATGCTTTTGAAAAAACTCGATATCAGCGTCGTGGTCGGTGTAATCGTCGAGCTTGTTGTTTAGCCACGGGGACAAGGGTAAGGCTTCGGCTTCGGCGTCGGCTCGGATGAGGAAGAAGAGGGAGAGGAGAAGGGAAAGATGGGCTAAGGTTGAGAGAGGCATTAATGGAGGGTTTTAGAAGAAAGAAGGGTGTTTTTTTTTCATGTTTTGGTTGAACTTATCAGTGTTCTTTATACTTTTCTTATTATCAGTTACGCCATTGCTTCAGCTTCAAGGAATTAAACTCTTGGGAGGGAAACTGGGAGATAAGAAGGAAAAGAATTACTTTTTTAACCTTTTTTTTTTTTTTAATTGAAAATGTAAGAAATTAAATTTTATAATTTTAAAAATTCACGGACCATCTAGATAAGTATTTTCCGTTCTCCTCCTCAACCAAGGTGGGATATCACAATTCACTCCCTTCAGGTCCCAGCGTCCTTACTAGCACTCGTTCCTTTCTCCAATCGATGTGGGATGCTCACCAAATCCACGCCCCAACCTTTAATGGGGACCTAGCGTCCTTGCTAGCACTCGTTCCTTTCTCCAATCGATCTGGGATGCCCGTCAAATCCACGCCCCAACCTTTAACCCTTATAAAAGATGTTTCGTTCTCCTCCCTAACCAATGTGGGATATCACAATCCACCCCCCTTTAAGGACCAACGTCCTTACTAGCACACCGCCTCGTGTCTTTCTCCTTCGGGGAATAGCCTCCTTGCTAGCACGTAGTCCGATGTCTGGTTTTGATACCATTTGTGACCACCCAAAACCCACCGTTAGCAGATATTGTCCTCTTTGGACTTTCTCTTTCGGGCTTCTCTTCAAGACTTTAAAACATGTCTACTAGAAAAAGGTTTCCACATCCTTAAACGTGTTTCGTTCTCCTCCTCCAACCATTGTAGGATATCACAAATTTAAAAAAAAAAATATTAGACCTACAAGAGTTAGAGGTAGACGACTCATAGCATAAATGGGAGCCAAATCGAGAACGAGAATCAAAACTGAATACGATATCAATAACTTTTTATATTTCTTTTTATCGGTATAATTACACTATAACTTTTTTTTTTTTTTTAAACTATAATTTTATGGGTGGACGAGAAATGCTTATTCATTTTATACCAAAGTATTTAGAACGAGAGAAGCTACTATATTGGAAGTGTCGTGTCGAGAGAAACCTTTGATGAATTAAAAGGTCGAACATTGAATTACAAAAATTAATTCATCAAAGTTTGACATTATGATGAAGGTAAAATATTAGTCGGAGAACGAATCCACTATACTGTATATCATTAACGACAACAATATCTAATTTCTTATTAAACGTTCAAATCTCTCTAAAGGTCAACTATTCATAACGACCGATACGAGATTTAATAATACCAGGGCCGATAATATGAATTTTGACGACGATATATCTTTGTACGAGAGCAAACGAACAATGCTTCCACATGAAGTTTACTATGTTTTAGTGTTAAGAAAGTGTTTGATCTTCAAGAACTCAGCAACCCTTCAATCTTGGTGTTTATGAACTCTCTCTAGACAGTTTTTCTATTTATAAAACTTCCACGTGCATGTGGCTTGGGCTTTGATGACTTTTGGGCTCAAAAATTACTTACTTTGTGGGCTTTGGGCCCAACTATTTAAATTTTATTTAATTTTGACCCAAATTTCAAATATCACCAAATTAAGTTTAATTATTGGGTGAAATGGTCTCCAAATTAAATTTCATTTAATATATTATTAATCTTAAATTTTATTAATTTTATCCTTATATGAAATTATAGCGTTGATATTTTGACGATAATAAACCTACATTATTAATAATTATTAGTATTTAAAAATTATTCATACTGTAAAGTTGGAAATAACGATTCCAACGCTTTTTTATTCAGTCAAATTAGAGCTAAAATAAAAAATACCCGCCTTGATGATGTAACGTAATATATAATATAATATATTATTTGAATTAAAAAATTACTCAGCATTATTATTTTAATATTATATTATTATATTTATAATAAATTTTTAAAGATTTTCTTTATGCTCGCATTATTTATTATATTATAAAATTTAATTCAACTGTTACTCACATTATTAATTATTATATTACATTTATAATAAATTTTAAATTTTTTATTAGTTCCTTTAAAAATTTTGATTTTTCCGTTACTCAAAATATTTATTATTAATTATTATTATATTATATTATTGTTACGAAAAGAATTGAATTGGCTCCTAAAATTTTTATTAAGAAAAGATTGAACTATAGTTATATTTTGGGAGTTTTTTTAATTTTATTTTAAAATTTTATTATAATTTTGACATGTTTTAAGATTTTCATAATTATTAATATTTTGAATTGTATTATATTCTTATCTCTTAATTAATTCAAAAAAATTAATAATTAAAAAATTAAACAAACTTAAATAATTTTATTATTAAACTCTATTCATCTCCATTTTTTTTTTCTCTAAAAAATTAGAATGAATTAAACATGGTAGATAATTGAGGCATATCTTTTTAATGTTTTTTTATTTAAATTTTGAGGTCGGTTTCTATAATATTTTTAAAAGAAATTTGACCCGTAAATAAATATATATTAATAATATATTATATTTATATTTGATCAATTAATTTGACCCGTTAAAATTTATATTCATTTAAAAATTTAGGGCCCACTTTATTTTAATTGAAAATAAGCCTTATTTCAACATTTAATTCCTTTATTATTATTATTATTATTTATTATATATTGAGGTTGAGGGTCAAATTCATGTTCCCAGGATGAGAGAGATTTGACCACAAAAATTATAACCTTTTATTACGTCATCACTTAAAGGCGGCGGCGGCTGAATTAATTTAATAAACTTTTACAAATTGTTTTCTAATTAATTAAATATATTCTAACTTTTATTGTTTAATTAAAATACTAACAAAGTAACGTAGAGGTTATTCGTTTTAAATAAATAATATTTTTTATTTTTAATATAATTTCTAATAAAAATCTCTCTCATGTTGTCCATTTCATTGGAGGCCCCACATTTGCATGTCAAAAAAAAAAATTAAAATTTTAAATTGATGTTCATTTAACTCTAATGAAATTGCCAAATTCCAAATTAAGCTAAATTTCAAATTAATTCAGTTCATTTAACTTAGATGAAAGTGTCGAATTCTAGAAATGAAATTACGTCATGCCTTAGGTCATACTTTGATTGAATAGTCATTTTCGCTCTCGCTTTTAACGTTATGAAGTTACTTTGTGACCTTCCATTCCATTCCATTACAAAGATTGATAGAGATATCAAAAGAATATGGCAAAGGGATATACCAATTTCTCTAACTTTTGAATCTTGTCTTATGCATCAAGTAGTTTGATCATAATAGATTTGACATTCGGGAGATAGGAGGGCCTATCATGACAAAACTTCCCTTTTCACGGTAGGAAAAGGTAAAGCAAGAACTATATATGTCTCATAGTAATCGAGGCGACAGCTTTAAAAGAGGTTAATTTTATCGAAACTGATCGAGATGTGTCTTGAAGATTCCCAAATGTCCTATCAAAACTATAGGAACAGCCAAGCTTCCAACCAAAGACCACAGAGTTATTATTCATAGCACCAGTTCTACTACTAACACACACAGTTTCCACCATCATACACAGTTATAATTCTTATTCATCGCTATCAAACCACCCTTGTAGACAAGTCACTGCATTGCTAAACTAAGCATTCCTGCGTACCGGTCACCGGGAGTCGAGGGGAGGCGTTTTTGGCTTCCACCTTCTTGACACAAGCATCACTTTCCTCCTTTGGGCAACTCGGGCTACCTTCAGCATTTTCAGCATCGCCTGTATTGATGACTTCAAATATGAGCGCACACACTTCTTGAAACCTCTCTTCTGAGAGGGATACCTCCGCGAGGAGCCTCCATGCATTTTCCTCCGATGCCTCCTCATAATCCTCCTTCCTCTTCAATACCATGTGACCGCTTATCTCCCAAACAGCTGGGTTCACTTGGGTTTCGAGGAGCTCTGAGCTCACTTCCCCAAGTGCTTGTTTCTCGGCATAACACTGTTAGTTGTGATCAGTCAGGTCGGAGTAATAATAAGAATATACATAATCGTAAACGATACCATTCGAGAAAATCAGCTTACCTGTGGAAGAAGAAAGATCCGTTGCCCACAATCAGCAATTAAGACATTGAATGGAATGTTGTTTTCTTGAAGGTATATGCAGGCATCAGAAACCGAGTTCGATAGAGCTTGCAAAGAATTTCCGCCCTCAAACACAAGCCCTCTAACCGGATATTTAAGCAGTTCAGAGACCAACACTCCATCTTTCAACGTGATAATTTTCTTCATCGGCGCCTTCTCAATCGGGAAAGGGACAGCCAAGTAATATGCCTAATTCAATATTTAGTTAATTCACATGTTCTAATGTCATTCAGGTGCACTTTTCTTGGTTGTGAATGCATATTAGAAGGCTAGATACCTGAAAGTGAAGGTGATTGATGGTGGCAAATGCGCCCAAGCTGTTATATCCGAGTCGAAAGTACGCATTCCCCGCCTCCGCTGCCATGTGAAGAGCAAGCAAGAAGCTTTCTGGATCGATCCTTTGTGGGAAACACTCAAGAACACGAGGGATCAAAAGAACATGTCCATATTCAATAGGACTGACCTGTTGACATATAATGAAAATGATCTTAAGAAACAAGTATACATAAGAACTCAATCCAAAAACATGAAGAACAGATACAAGTGCACACATTAATGGCAACCACGCTTGGAGAATTTTCAACATCGACCGGGGCATTTGGAATAAACTCTGTATCACCACCATTTTCATTTGGTTCAAACCGAAACAGGACCTCTTCTTGCCCAACCTTCGTGAAGTTGAATTTGCTACCATCAAAGGGCTGGAGAACCTTATCAACTCGAAACTCAGTCGGCCTCTTCTTCAGATGGCGCCCCTCGTTCAACTGAGCAATGAAACCATACTTCCCAGGAATCACCTACATGAAAATTCCCAAAAGATCTTCAGATTATATCCACATCCCAATTAAAAGATCACGTTCCTCAACAAAACTTGTTTCATAAGGTCATCTAAAACTCGAACCTTCGTTTCGCAAGCAGTGACATCATAGCGAAATAGCCCATGCTGCATCCGATCCTCCCACTACAACAATGGCACATCCTTTATAGATATTGAAACATAAGCATAATTGACAATCAAAGCATGTTCATCAACAAACAGACCTCCCCAAGAAGCAGCGAGTCAAGAAAAGCAACAGGAGGAACACTGTTCTCATATTGGCAGCACAAGCCTTTCGAACAAGCTATCTTGTTAAGCTCCTTGAAAGCATACAATGGAATCTTGGCTCCTAAAACAAGAATAAACGACCCGGATTTTCAACTAAATCATAATAAGCCAAGCACATCGTCAAACATGTTCAAGAAGATCTTCAAGGCTAACAAAACGGCCATAATTACAGCCCCAATACCCACAAAAGGAACAAAATCATTCTAGACTATGAATCAAGAAGAAAATACCCAATTTCACTAGCTAGGCATTTTAACAAATACCTTCAATGCAACACTTATTGAGACAGTTCCGGCCGCACCCACCTCTGCGAGAGACTTCCTCGGCCTCGTCCTTTTGGTAATTAGATACCACGGTAGGAACGCGCTTAATACTCAACATATCGACTGCTTCTAATTCAATTCAAATCGAAAACAAAAATCGCCGCCCCAAGAAAAAAAAACGCGAACAGAAACTTCCTGGCGTTAAATCTAAAATCGAAAGAGCTAAAAAGAATAGGATCCTTAAAAAAGGTAGTACAAGGAAGAGGAGGAGAACGAAAAACCACCGCCGGCGAGAAAAAGAAGATCGGAAGGACTACCCCCTTCAGAAGGCAGGGCACCACGCCCGCCGTGCGGCGAAGGATTGGTTGGAGTTATACAACCCTTTCGTCGTACAGCCCGGACATGAATGAACAGCCGGGAAACTACGTGTATAGCCGTGATGTCTACAACTTGACAAACCCGGGTTTTACCCCCACTGGAAAAACCCCTTGTGAGAAATGGCTTCTAGCTTTGACGATCTTTCTCCTCCGTAGCTCAATCCAAGGCACAAGTTCCTCAAAATCGAAGGTGGGGTGTTGATTTTGATGCAAAATTTGCAGAATCCAGAAGGGGAAACGGAACGGGAAGACGAAGGAGAAAGCGAGAGAGAGAGAGAGAGATCGAGAAGCGAAGAAGGGTAAAGGGGTGTAACTGTGGGGTTGAAAGCGGTTGAATGAAGAGAGAAAGTGGTGGAGATTACGATTATATAGAGGAAGATAAGAGAATGGGTCGAGGAGAGGAAATTTGTGTGGTGAAGAATGGCGGTCGTTGTGGCTACAGTTCAGCCATGAATCTCTACCCAAATGCACCATGCCCTCTCCTCATCGACCAATCTAAGATTCTGTTAATTACAAAATCAAGTCGGTTTTCCTTTTTCGTTTCCTTTTTTTCTTTAAAATTTGCCTAAATTATATATATATATATATATATATATATGTATATATATTATTATGTAACGCCCCGTCTACCTGCAATAGATGTCTTTGAGCTTTGCTTTTGTAGCACTCAACTCTTCAAAAACGCTTCTAGTAGGGACAGATTTCAACACTTTTTTAGGGGTTTCATTCTCCTCCCCAAAATATATGAAATACCGCTCCAAAATGACCTCAATTATCTGACTGGTCGAAGAGGGTCGGAACTATATATATTATATAATTTCTATCCGAAATTGTAATGTTAGCGTTAAGAGTATAAAGATGGTCGGAATATTAGATTAAAAAGTTGATGGGTATGAATATTTAATATAATCAAATGTCTAATTTTCAGAAGGAATATTGAAAATCTTTTTTAAAAAAATATAATATTTTGAAATTAGGAAAGAATTTAATTTAAAAATTTAATCTCGGTTATATTTGGAGTATATGTTCGGTGAAATAATTATAAAAAAACATCAAAAAAAAAATTTAAAATTATTTAGATTATTTTATTATACATTTAATTTAAAAATTAAAATTTTCTCGTTGGTTGGATTATACCAATAACTTAACCTAAATACTTTTTTTAATTATTTAAAAATACTATTTATGCATTATTTTAAATTAAATTTTTCATTTTCAAAACTTCAATTATTTTAAATCTTAAAAGAAAGTGTCTTTCAATTTAGGAAGGGAATCTCAAAACCATACATAAGGTAACTGTTTTGTCTTTACGAACAAGAGCAACAAATGTCATGTCATTTGTATGCGCTAGCATTATAACTTCGCTCGTTTCTGTATTTGATTCATCACCATCACTTGGTAGCCCTAATATTTTCCTACAATGGTATGATATTATCCACTTTGAACATAAGCTCTCATGGTTTTACTTTAGGCTTCCTCAAAAGACATCATATTTCTTGATTATAAACTCATGATCATTCACTAATTTATCCGATGTGGGACTTTCATCCAACAACACTAAATTTTTCATAAACCAAAAAATTAAAGATCAAACCATTGTCAAACCGGGCCTCAATATTCAAATTGTTTAAAAGAATCAACAAAATGCCAGTCTTTGAAGTTTGAGTTCGATGTCTACTTGGTCCATAAAATTTGAAAATTAACACTTTTGGTATCCTAAATTTTGAAAAACGATTCTAATTGTCATATCACTTTTTATACTGTCAACTAAAATAACGCTCAAATATACTCGATGAACATTTATAATTAGTTTTCAAATATGAGACCAAACGTGTAAATTTTCAAATTTTATGGACCAAATATACATCTAGCTCAAACTTCAAGGACTAAAAGTGTATTTTGCTCGGAATAATCTTAGCTCAACAAATAGAGGGACGTGAGATCAAAACTCAACCTTAAAAATGATAATATGTATCTTATCTCTCGATTACACGGTTTGGTCGTCAAATATAATTTTTTAAAAAATATATTTATATTGTTTTTTCTTTTATCAAAATTGTTGTCTTTATTTGACCCATATTCATAAAAAAAAATAAAAAGAATAAACTTTAAGAAATAATGCTATTCAAAATAAAATAATTAAAATAATATTTTAATTTATTTTAAAATTTTGTGTTCTAAGTTAGTTTTTAAATTAATGGAATATATTATATTATATTATTTTATTTTATTTATAAAGAATTTTAGAAATTATTTTGACCTTCATTTGACTCGTGATTTTTTTTTTAAAAATTCACCGAGATCAAGATAAGTTAAATATAAAATACATTGATCATAAAATTGAATAATTTATGGCTTGCTAGTATGTTACGGCATCAATTAATTGTTACTAAAAAATTGTATTTTTAAATATAAGGTATAAACTTAGGTTAAAATAACTAATATTAGTTCGCTAGGTTAGTTTAAACAACATCTTTCAATCGGTTCAATATCACAAAATTTAGTTTATTATCAATTTAATTTGTTAGTTAACTTATTATAAGTTATTTATTTATTTTTATTATTTTTCTTTAAAAAAAATGCTCAATTTGTTCGAGAAATTTTGGAAAGATTTTTTCAACACCAAAAAAATAAATAAATAAAAATATGAAAATAATATTTAAAGCAAGTTTTATTTATTTATTTATTTATTATTATTATTTTGAGAAATTGACAGGTTTGAAGTTTTGTACGTTATTTGAGCCCAAATAAATGGCATTCCATATTTGCCTTTATTTATTTCTTTCTCGGGAAGCCATATTCATTTCAATGTTCATATTTCCCAGGGATTGCTAACTTGGGGAGGAATTAATTAAACTTTACTTAAATTACAATTTTACCCCTTTAACTTTTAGATCCGTGTCGCTATAGTCCATCAAAGTCTTTCGAGTCTTAACTTTTAATTTTGTGTCTAATATGTTATGCCAAAATAAATAATTTTGTTTATATTAAATTCAATAATAAAAATTAAACATTTGTTTGAGGAATAATGTGGTATATTCCTCGATAAAAAATGTGATTTGTTGGAATGTTTTAGTTCTTTCTTCGAAATGATTCCGCATTTGAAATATACAACAAATTTATTTTGGTCCTTTCTTCCAAATGGCTTGGGTTCCCCTAATTCATTTATATTAGGTGCATAGAATGATCTTGTATGTCTACATTGTATGAAGCGAAGCCGAGTACCATCTTTAATATTTATCACTTCATTCATAAACCTCTCTAGAATTGGACAACTTATTCTCGAGTAAGTTTGTTGATCTTTTTGGATCGATTTTTTGCTTGTTTATCGAGTTGGGTGAGCTCTTGACGGGTAGATTTTATTGAAGAATCGATCAAAGTCTTGAAGTTTCGTTCGAGTTGTCTTCAAAGAAGTTTCAATCTTCGAAGCTTTTTTTTCCTTTTTCTTTAAAGTCAATTTAAAATTTTATGATTTGAAAGTCTTTGTTTTGTGAACATTTCTCTTGAATATCTTAATCTTTTAAGGCGAATTATTGGGGTTCTATTTATAGAGCTTTTCTTGGACATATGGGCTTCGCTTTAGTGACTTTTGGGCTTGGGCTTTGTTAAATTTAGGCTTAGCTATTGGGCCTTGGGCCTTGGGCCTTTTAATTATGGTCCATACTAACCCGTTATAAAACACATATGCTAGGGAAATATTTCCACACCAACCAATGTGAGACATCGTTTATAAAATTTTCAATAAATAATAAACTATCTGGGAAAATAAGCAAATTACATACGAAGCATCACAGTTGAAATCAAGTCACCACTATGTACCCTCACACAAGAAAACAGTTGAAATGGCATTAACAAAATGTGCTCTAATTATTATTATAACAGCAAAAACTACGGAAGGGATCTAAATTGGCAGCCATTTAAACCAGGCTGCTGCTCATGCTGTTCAAAAAGAGATGATGATAGTACTTACTACGTACACCATTCCACTGATGTAAGTAAATGCTTCAACATTCACAATTAATCAAAGAAACGAGACAAGGTAGTAATATAGCTTGTAAGTTTGAACGAATGAGGATGCTTACTTCTTTCCACTTGGCTCCAATTTCATGTCTTGAAGGTTCAGCAACAGATCATCCGAATTCAGGTATACCCTGTTGGATGAGTGCGCAATTGTGTGTGCGATTTCTCTTGCTGCTTCGATCTTCCTCAGAGTCATGAACGCCGGGTTATTGGCAACAGCTTGCCCTATCAGCTGCCCACTCTTGGCTTCTCCCTGGTACCCACATCAGAGAGAGCAAACAATTTATGAACTGATTAATATATATTGCAAACCAACAAAGAAAGGTTGGTAATGAATTCGTTTATCATCTGTTAACCTCACCTGGGCTCTAATGACGGCACTTTTCTTGTCCTGTTCAGCCTTTTCGACGACGAATTTAGCTCTTTCGGCTTCTTGGGCAGCCACTTGTTTGGCTTCAATGGCAGCTGTAAACTCCTTTCCGAAAGTTAAACTTGTTATGGACACATCATCAAGAGCAATGTTGAAATTGGCTGCTCTCTCAGTTAAAGTCTTTCGGATTTCTCTACTTACAGCCTGAAAATGAACAGGCAATCAGCATAACACTAACATAAGGAGGTAAATGCATAACGTATAAATAGAAGGAACAATATTCAGTTCAGCTAAAAAAAAAAAAATGAATCAATGAGATGAACAAGGCAGATACACATACACATTGGAAACCTAACTAGCAGAGAATAAGTGTCACTTTACCTCTCTTTGCGTGATAAGTTGGCTGGCATTATACTGGGCGACTACAGATTTCAGAGTTTCTTGAATGATTGAAGGCAGAACTCTGTCGTTATAATTTTCACCAAGTGTTCTATACATTGTAGGTAATTCATTCGGCAATGGACGGGTAAGAACTCGGAGACCAATCCTAACCTGCACACCAGTCCGAAGATATATAATTACTTGGCATAACAATGATGGATAATTGAAATACCTACAGAATTTTCAAATTGGCAAAAAAAAAAAAAAAAAAAAAAAAAAAAAAAAAAAAAAAAAAAAAAAANTCAGCATAACACTAACATAAGGAGGTAAATGCATAACGTATAAATAGAAGGAACAATATTCAGTTCAGCTAAAAAAAAAAAAATGAATCAATGAGATGAACAAGGCAGATACACATACACATTGGAAACCTAACTAGCAGAGAATAAGTGTCACTTTACCTCTCTTTGCGTGATAAGTTGGCTGGCATTATACTGGGCGACTACAGATTTCAGAGTTTCTTGAATGATTGAAGGCAGAACTCTGTCGTTATAATTTTCACCAAGTGTTCTATACATTGTAGGTAATTCATTCGGCAATGGACGGGTAAGAACTCGGAGACCAATCCTAACCTGCACACCAGTCCGAAGATATATAATTACTTGGCATAACAATGATGGATAATTGAAATACCTACAGAATTTTCAAATTGGCAAAAAAAAAAAAAAAAAAAAAAAAAAAAAAAAACTAACAGCAAGTAATGCTCATTGTAGACAGGGCACAAAATGAACCTACAGACCAAATTAACAACCAAGAAAGTCATCTCAATGAGAAAATGAACTCATCAAATCCATTGTTTGGAGATTTCAAGGTAAACAAATTTATCACACAAGATTTCAAGGTTTTCCAGGATTTAAATAATATAATTTTTTTTTAATAGAAATCAGAAGACGATGATATTTATAAATCGAGGTGATACAGAAAAAGGGGAGATGAGATATCCCCACCATACCAAAGGGCTACTACAAAATGCTCCCAATTGGTGTAAATCTGAACTAGATCAGAATCTGGAAAGGGAAAAGAAAACTCGTGCAGCTGCAACCCACATAATTATTAGTATTGGTCATTCAAGTGTTATTCCACTAATTTCAAAAGCTTAAAAAGGTCTTAAAGCAGTAGAAACAGTAAGAGTACTAAAAGAAGATCAATAAACATCATCATTCATTTTACGTCCTCACTTGAAATATTTAGAATTAATTTTAGAATTCAACTGAGTAGAATACAAAGCCCACACTCTATAACTGTAACTTACAGAACAAATAAAAAAGAAAATATAATAAAAGGAAATAGAATGACCAGGGATGAAAAGAATAAGAGAAACGATGAAGGACAAATCCAATAGAGGGATAAACTAACTTGTTTAAAGTGACTTGAAACGTCGACAAGATTAAATGGATTCTTTAAACAAAGGATATGATATGTAAACCCAGTTGATAGCTAGATATTAAGTTATAAATTCCAAATGGGGTAACATAGAACACTTGGAGACACCAAAACATCGGCCAGTTTTACACATGAAAATCTCAACATGTTCCAAGTTTTGAGCTAATCGCTTGAATGTTGAGTATTGAAAGTAGTCTAAAGCAGGTCCGAGCTGGAATTCATCAACAATAAAAATAAATATTAAAAAAACATGGCATCTTCAAATAAAAGAAATATCACACCATTTGCAGGTCTCGGCTTCCAGAAGTACTCTCCACTAAATGGGGTCGAGCACGGACATCGTATATGATTGGCCTCTCAAACCAAGGAATCATCAGATGCGTTCCTTCGGGATAAACCTGAAAGTTATGACAAGGAGAAAATTGTTCAAACTATGTTGCTTGAGGCAACCAGGAACCATAGATGTTCAAACTATATGCTAAAGTCAGCCAAGAACCAGGTATTATAAAAATCTTTCAAGAATGGACCAGATTTAACCTTATCTTTCACTCCAACTACACGATTAAACACAATAGCCCGATGCCCTCCCTCAACATTGTAGAGACTGTTGGCAGCTGCATATAACCCAATCCCACCAATAATTCCAATCTTCACCAAAGCAGAAGCTGCACCACCACCAGGTACATTGGGAACCCTGACATTGTTCAAATTCATATTCCAAGATGCTGAAAATTATAAAAAAAAAAAAAAAAAAAAAAAAAAAAAAACAAAGGTTAGTATGGATTAACAGTAGAAATTAAACAGATGAGTTTTTTTACTCAGAAAAACATGCAGACAGTTTGAAATATGAGTATATAATATAAGACAGACAAGAATAGGTCGATGAGAAGACACAAATAAAATTAATGGAAGGGAGAAAACTGGGTAAAGTCAGCAGATATACAAAATAAAATCTCACATCAACAAACATTTTCTCACAGCTGATTAAAAATAAATAAATCTTTTATAGTATACAAGTAAACTACATGTTTTAAACTAATATAAATGATGAAATAGTTACGAATCAACTATCATGAGAATCCTAATTTTAAACAACGTATCAAAAAGTTCCCATCAATGCTTTTCTAGGCACTGAACATGTTGTAATAGTTCATCTATAGAAAATAACGGGAACCAGCATCCAAAGTTGAATAGAGAGAGAGAGAGAGGCAGGGCAAAGCTCAAATAAACAAACAATTTAACGGCCCCCACACTTGCATATACATTGAAAAGCATTGTAGAAAAAAAAAAACATAATCCATTTCGTAAATTAAAATTTAGCCAAATACATTCTCTCAAAAAGGAATTGTAATCTTCGGTTCCAATGTTCTAGTTTAAATTTGGCCAAATTATCCTCGTTAAGTGAAGAATGATTCCACCTACTTGAAAGATCCCTAGTGATTGGATTTAATATTAGTTCGATGTAGGTGCACACATTTGACGAGTAGCTGACTTTTTTTTTTTTTGCGAAACTTAGGATGAAAGCAGAAAGTGGCACATGTGGAGGGAGCTAATGACGCAATAGCAGAGGAGAGATGCTGAGAAGGGCTCTAGTCGCAGAGGCCTCCATGCCACTAAAGATGATCGCATTCCGGAAGCTAGAATGCTCCAGGTAGGAAAAATTTTGAATTACTCAACAAATTCATTGCTGGGTAGAATATACTCATCGGATCACTCCAATCAAAATCACAAAAACAAAGAACCCCAAAAGATTTCAATTCCCATATTCCGTACCAGCTTCCGTCCACGAGATTCAGAAGTACGCAAGTATCCAATCACAAGATCATAAAAATCAAGTTACAAATAATAGCCAGATACGATTTTCAATCAAGTAAGAGAGGAAATTGCAAGAGATTGGAAATGAATTTGTCGTTCGACAAGTTTAATAGCGCATCAAATAAAAATGCCATTGAATAATCAGAGAAAACTGAACCGAAAAGTTGAGAGTTTACTTGATGAATCTTGAACGCAACCCGGGGGTTTAGGGTTTAGCTGGTTGAATAGTGGAAGAAGCTCTGATTTCGGGGCGTAGGGTTTTATATGTCTGTCGGCTCCTCAACTCTGGGCTTTCTCTATCGGAGGCCCATTTTAGTACCACCCATGCTCGAAATAATATGAATTTTTTTATTAAAAAAATAAATAAAAATTTGACTATTTTACCTTTATTTATTTATTAATTAATAATTTGATTCAAATTATTTATTATCCATTTAATATTAATCGTAAATAATTTTACAATTAAATATAAATTCAAAATTTCAACTCAATTTTCCATTTATTAGGAATTTATTTAATTTTTTTAATCAATAATTCAGATGACTTAGAAATTGTATTCACCCTCACAGCACATTGTCTATCTCAAAACAACCATACACTACCTATACTACCTATAGTACGAGCTGATTTGCAACTACTCATCCCTCGGAAAGAAAAAGGTAATTTCGAAAAAAGAAAAGAGCGAGGTAGTTATTTTTATTGTTTCTGCGAACGGAAGATCATTTACTTGACTAATGAAATTGGTCAACCTCGTTTTGGTTTTAGCTAAACATTATTTTCACTGGTTAAGTTTTCTATGACCAAACATTGTAAGAACGAGTTTTTTCCTTGTGTATTTACTCCCTCTGTAATGACCTAGATCCACTACCAACAGATATTATCTTCTTTAGGCTTTCCCTTTCAGACTTCCTCTCTATGATTTAAAATGGTATAAGAGTTAGACACCGAACGATTGAAGACATTTTTTCAGTATACATTTTAATTTTCATCGAATAAAGAGGTATAAACATAATGAATTTGAATGAAATGGTTACCGGTATACAAAAGTTTATGGCATCTTGCTATTTTTTCATGACTACCTATCATAGATGAAAATTTCTACTGCATGACTTTCATTGTGACCTCGACACGTGGAATCATTTAACGTAATAGTACTAAGATTGTTTAAGAGACGTAATACAAGTTCGATAAATAAATAAACGAATATCCAAAAGACTTCAAGACCTACCGGTGCCAGAAAGTAACCAACAATAAGCAACTTAATACTCTCCCTATGATCAGAGAACGAGTCAAAACCAAAAGAACAATAAAAGAAAGATGTTCTATCTTTAATCAACCAATCAAGATAACGAGTCAAAACCAAACGAACCATTAAGAAAAAAAAAAAGAAGCCAAATACTTGGCTAAGAAGGACAGGGCCAAGATTTACAGTGATTTACGCCTTAAAATAGAGTGTATAATTAACTACAAATTGAGTCACTCTTCTCAACCACTATCGAAAAATCCACTAAGACTTTCAAATCAAGTGAATGATAAATCATAAAAAGATACAACACAATATTTTCTTTCCATACTGTGGTTTGGCTAAATTAAATATGAATCACAACACACCTATCTATGTTTTACCTATTTTTACCATAGTAACAGTTGAGAGAATTGGAAGGGAAACCTTTTGTCTTACCTCCTCATCTCCAAGATTCCAATCATTTCTCCCATTTCCTAGACAGGCATTGCAAGGAAAGACAGATCCCAATGTTAGGATTGACTTACAGATTTTAAGAATGAATTGTATGAGATTCATTTCTACAATGTGAAGTCCACTCGAGTCTGTTCTATTAGTCACGCCCTCTAGTCGAGAGTTTCGGAGAAAGGTTTCTCCGTTAGGACCTATCATAAAAGAAAATAACTAAAATATTCAAACACAAACAACAGTAGCAGCTAAAATGCATTTACTCGAAAAGGCACTGTTCAAGCTATAATGCATTTTATATTTCAGATAGAACATCCCTGATTACAAAAATAATAAATGCTTACAGATAAATAAATAAGTTTTCGCAATGCAGAAAACTGTGAAACTATATGACAATTCTGTAAAAATTAGAAACATACATTTGAGTTCTAGTTCACCATCATGTGGTCAAATCCAGCCCCTGCCTGAAGTGCTGGAACTCTACTCATTCCTACATTGTGTAGCAACTGTTGCAGCCACCTCCTAGTGGTCGCATCATCCTGTAAATATTAAAAGTTGTAAATGATTCAAACAGAACGCTAATTCATGGGGGCCTAATTAGGACGACAAAAGTGAAACAGTTTTAGAATCGGAAGAAACGTTGACTTAAACGATGGTTTTGAGAATAGTTCATTTGAACCAAGGCATCTCGATCATGCAATATTAATACTACGTTAAGAAGAATCAAACTTCACTTATGCAACAAAGGCTTCAAGATATTTCCAGTGGGGTTTCATTTATTTTTAGATGGTTAAAATTTATGATGGATGATAATAAAGAGAGGCTTATTTACATAGTGCCTAATTATGGCCATAAAGTGTGCTAATTATGGTCATAAAATATGAAAGTTACGACTCTTGGAATTTCTCATGGAAGGTTAAGGGTTTTCATTTAAAGGCTATATAAAGCCATCTATGTTATCTTTGTAAAGATAGCCAAGGACTAAGATTGTTCACAATTCTATATAGTTTAGATTGCATGTTTAGAATCATTCAAGCTTGACATGATCGATCTTATTTGTGGAGTGATTCGGATCTCAATCAACTGTTCTTGCCTTGAGATATTTGATAAACAAAGTAATCTGAATTTTACTTTCCCTTGGAGTGATTCTTTATCATTAGGGCTAAGTGCTCTTACTTTTCCTTTCCAATTTTATGTAGTTTAGATTGCATGTTTAGAATCATTCAAGCTAGACATGATCGATCTTCCTTGTAAAGTGATTTGAATCTCAAACAAGTGTTCTTACTTTAAGATATTCGATCAACAAGGTAATCAAAATCCTACTTCCCTTGTAGTGAATTCTTATCATCTGGTATCAGAGCTTTCCTTTGAGTTAATTTCTTATCATTTGGTATCAGAGTTTTCCCTTGAGTTGAAGACTCATTCGAAAAATACATTTAGAAGAACGCATTAATTTCAAAAGCCCTTTTGTTTTAGAATTTTTATTATGCAAATAAAGCATGAAATTTTTTTAGAGTACTTTTAACAGATTAAAAGCACCTTGTATTCCTCTACAAGTCATATTATAAAACCACATCCTAATTCAGTGCTTTCTCTAAATCACCGCAAAGTGCTTTTCAATATTCAAAAGAGTACATAAATAAACCATTTAACTAAACAAAAAAATCCCCACTTGGATAAATGGCATAATCATTCTACTCGAAATCTTAGCCTAACATTGAACATGAACTAAAAAAGTACTTAACAAGGGAAGTTCACTGATTAAATGACATTTTTTTTTTATATAATTATTATTCAGCATACCTACTCGAAAATGTTTTCTCTCATCAGAAGCCCTAGAAAGGAAAATTGAAGTCCATGTAGAAAAGGCACTTACCCGGAGGCAGCCATTGAAAGTAGCATCTCTCAACATATCTGGAAGACAGCTCCTTAAGGCATCGCAAGCTCTGAGCAATGGCACAAGTTAAAGAAACAGGGAAGACGAATACCTCAAATGAAATGTGAATCTACTTTTACTCACTTTGGGTTATCGGACAATCGAAGATAACATCGTATTATGTGCTTCAACAGACGAGAGGAAGGTTGTTCAGAAAGAGCTGCTACCATGTTCCCCAGAACTCGACCAACAGCAAAAAATCGCTCAGCTGTAGTACAAATATAATCCAACCCCACATCATCCAGCAAAATTTTCTGCACAATAAATGTTGCAACCTGCAGCTCAAAATCATTAGTCATTGTAGCTTTGAAGAAGTCAAATATTTTGCGTAATATTTCTAATACTTGGTTCAAAATATGGATTTTAACTCCCACAAAATGCCATATAGATTCTATAATAGATCATTTGCTAGTGATATAAGGCACAAGATGAGATAAAATTGCAGCCTGTTCACATTGGTAGAACACAGAAAGAAAGAAACAGAGAAATAGAAGTAGCATCAGGAAACTCAACTGTTTTTGACAACTCGCTTCCCATTTCCATGGTACGCAGGCATAGAGGAATTATTTCAGTGGACAGAAGAAAACTGATTACTTCAGTATCATCTACCTGGTAAGTCAAAGGAGGAAAACAGAATTTATCACAATTTCAAAAGACCAACCCGATTTGTAGAAACATGGCTTTCACCCCAAGTAAAACAAAATTAAAACGATACCATCTCTTAAAAAAGTGTGTGCATGTGCACCTTGAGATATTGTAGAGAAAGGTAAGAGGTATACTCTTATACTTCGGTTTACAGGCTTTAACGAAACACTCTTATACATAGACTACAATATCAAATTCTCATTCAAATAGTGAAACACTGACCAATATCATGTCTGCAGACCAAAAAAGTTGCCAGGTATATTTTCTTTTCCCCTGAATATACCGAAACAATTCTAACTTATCTAAGCTGATTACGCTAAAGCTTTATATGAATCATTTCTTAGATAGATTCTAAATGACAATATCTTTACCAATTTACCTTGGGGCACATATTAGGTTTTCTTTCTTCCCTTTTTCTTTTTCTTTATTTTTTTCTTTCTATTTTTTCTGGCTAAGGAAGCCTAGAAAAAGGTCATGCAAAACATAGGCCATCACCACATACCAGAGCCCCCAAGAATAACTACAAGAAAGAGTTTCAGTCTTTAATGATCAATGAAAGATAAATTATCACCCAAAAAGAGTTAGAAGCATAAGCCAATCAGAAAATACGTACAAGAAAGTACAAAAAGTGAACATATTAAAGCTAGTCACATAAACCAGCTTTTTCTAAAGTAAAGGATCAAGTAAGTTATATAAATATTGTGGTAGTCCAGTGAAAATGATGTTAAAATCCCATCATTTTATAACTTAATCTGATGGCTTCTTTAACTATAAAGCAATGTTTCACTTGACATTAAAAGAAACAACAAAAACAAAAAGACACTGGCCACACTTGATGTTTAGAAGAAAGATTTAGATCTTGTGACGTATTAAAAACAAAAGGTGCGGAAATTTATTATTTAGAAGAAAGATTTGGATCTTACGTGGTAATAAAGACAAAAGGTCCGGTAATCATGCAATTAAAGTTTCATTTCATTCTCTCCACATCCTACTTGCATACTTTTCCATTTATATACAAAGGTGAATCAAAACTTTGTAAGTGCCCATTAAAAAAGAAAGAAAAAAAGAGAGAGAGAGTAAGCTCATGCTTTAAAGTGAGATAGAGAGAAAGCTCATGCATTGAAGTGAATACCTTCACCAACGCACCGATGACACCCAAGCTAGTAAGGCGCAAGTACTCAAAAGGCCTTGACTTGCTTGTTGTGTTAAGGAAAGGATACAAATACAACGGTATGTGAGCTGCAGAGGATAAAATTCAGTATATTATTCAATTTTTGAAACAAGCAAGTTATAAGAATAGTGGGAAATATTATGAGAATTCAATCATCTTAAGTCAGTGAAAAAAATCCTAGGACTGCTAACTGCTCCGTGTTGCGATCGTACGTTGTGATTTTGACACACTCACAACAAGCCTTAAGGAGAACTCAAGCCTCATTCATATTTTTTGCCCAACTTTGTAGCTTTGTTGGACCTTAGGTGAGTTTTGTCTTCGCTAACCTAACACAATGTGCACGGAGTCCAAGCTTGTTAGATCATACACGCCGCTTGTGCATGCATGTTCAATCGTCTGTGACTCTAGCTAACTTGCCTCCACACTATGCCAAGGCTTGACCTCCCTACTCTAGGTCAAGGTCTCTCGAAAGCACATCATCATCTAGGTTCCCATCGAATGATCCATGCATCGTTATGTTGTCCCATGTCCCGGGATAGCTCGGCCATCGTGTTTTGCTTGGATATATCAATTGGAACTAACCCACACGTCATTCATCTCATCAGGACATCCCAAACATTCATCCATTTGAGTTTTACTGGGGCATTGGACCCTCCCGTGTCAATGTTGAATCGTTTACGGAATCCATTCCGAATAGCGGGTGCATAATCCAACCTTCAACACATGGGCTGGGGTGCAATGTCGGCGCACCCGTGCAGTCTAACATTGTCCTTGAGAGACCCTTCTCAAATGAAGAAATCTGAGACGCTCATCGCGCAACGCACGCCCATGTTGTGACACACGTATGTGCTACAAGGTAGCTCGCTTAGGCCACAGGGCCCAGAGGTGGTGGAGAGCTAACACCATACCTCCCCCATAGTACATTTTGAGGCATTTCCAATCTTTCTCTAATAAACGTCATTTTGGCGAGCAATCACACGACCTCGTGCAGCATCCGTCGAGTTGACACCAAATTTGGTGAGCTTTCATCTTTCATATAGACGGACTTAACTCCATAGCCACATGCCAAAACTCATATCGAAACTCCGACTTCTAAGGTTATGGCCCGGCGCCCTACCCGACCCTTTTCGAGCTTGTCTTCAACACTCGAGCCGCCTCGTTCTCTCGAACCTTATGTATGTCTCAGCTTGGCTTGAATGCACACTCTTGGTGTGTTGGATGATGCACCATCCTCCTCGCCCACATCATGACACTTCTCAATCTTGGTCCTCACGTGGCCGGATGGGCACCATTTGAGGGTCGTCCCCTGTCTATCTTGCATGTGGTGGTCACAACCTACTTTTCTCAATGAGGTTGTGACACTCAACACCCAAATCATATATGTATTCAAATACGTTTTGCCAGACATCCAATAGAGAAGTAAAATTGTGGCTTATGCAGAAGTCATATTTTTATGATGTCCCTTCTCCATTATGGTGCTGGCCCTTTTAAAGTGTTTGTGAGCTATAGTTCACATGGCTAGCTCTAGCTGCCCCCCCACCCCCTCAAAGAGTAACCAGTGTAAATCTTTTCAAGGACACGTTGACCGTGTGTTGAAGATGTATTGAGGAGCATTGATGAATGAATTAATGAGCAAAAAGAGTTCAAACATTAACAAGACCAACAACATTACCATTGAGAAACAACATCCTTGTATCTGAGTGAGAGGCTACACACTGCAAAAGACACGCAGAAAGAGATAAAACAGCAGAAGTTGTAGTTTTATATAGACATATGCGTGTGTCCACAAAACCATATACAATTTCATTCCATGATGTAACAAGTTCACCAAGGAGTGACCTGAAGAAGAGCAAGAGCATTGCAAACTCTATTTGACTGTGCAGGGGTTAGATTTGGGGGTGAAAGAACAGGATATATTGATACAATCTCCTGTCAGAGCCCAAACAACAACAAAAGATTAACAAAATACACGGTGACATAAAGAACATAACATTTGATCACAGCAATATTCCGACAATTAAAGCAGCATACTTGCAATAAGGCAGCAATGGTTCCAAAAGAGTTCCACAACAATGGGGCCAAATCTTGAAACAGCTCCCTCTTCTAAAAATAAAAACAGAAACAAATTAGAGCATTAGATATGATCAACTGCATGTATATACAAGAATATTTCCACATGATGGGCTAAACCTTTCGCAAACAATGACAAAGGATCAGCCAAAACTTTTTCGTAGCTAGGAAACAGAATCTCAACGGCAGATTTTATAGTTGTTACGTCCATTTCCCGTGCAACCATTGTTCGAACTTCCGTAACAAAAAATGGGACCAAGAAGTACGGAGAAAAGAGGAAGAAGACTTCTCTATTAGCTTGGAATCAAAAGGTCAAATTCTTCCTTTCTTTCTCTTAATCGGTTGGGTTAAGTTTCATTTGCTTTTATCTCAGTCTATTCCATACAAAACAATCCACAGAGAAGCACTAACATGTCCAAGGATGAGAACTAGGTTCGACCTCGCATCAATCCCCAAATTGGCTGTGATGAATCACGCAGCAACGATAACTTAATATCAAATAAACACTGCCGCTCACCCCAATCACTTTCAGCCACAGTAAGTTACAAGAAAGAAAGAACCAAATAAAGCACCAATACCAAACCCCGAATACCTTCCTCCTCCAAGTCCTCAAAGATCAAGGAATTTTACCTTCGAAAGTTCAAGTAGAGCGTTCTCACGGAGATCCGGATTGCTGAGGTCGAGCACCAACTGCTCCGAAGAAGCCATTTTACGCTCCTTGTTCGGTGGAGCTCCAGAGGCACTGGGGATGGACGGACCAGGACCAGGACCAGGACCTCCAAACGCAGCACTCATGGAGAGTGATTGAGGGAGATTCGACATTCTCGACGCTCAAGAACCTTCGAGCTTCTACGATGCTCTCCGATTTCACGCCGGCGAGGAGAAGTATGGAAGTTCGTTTTAGTTTATCAGAGAGACAACCTTGTTTGGGTGCAGCCGCTAGATGTCCGCCTGGGGGCTGGGGCGTTCCTGGTCCCTGTCTGCTCTCCCTCCTACTCCATATCGGACCTTTTATTTGGTCTTGGCCCGGTTCAAAATTATACTAATAACTTTAATTTTATTTTTTACGATAATCAAAATCATTAATCAGTAATTATATATTTTATCACGTGAATTTCTTATTTTAATGTGCAACATTTTGTTATGATTTTTTAGATTTACTCGAAAAATACGTCTAATACTGCCTGTTCCCACCACGACAATGCATTACACCTTTACCGTACGCGTTTGGTGAATTTGAGATTACCACACGTAAAATATCTTTTTATTTCCTTTTGGGTCCTATTGTCGTTCTAATAACATCTGGAATAATAATTAATGTTCGTACATCGAAGAGATAAACGACTAAACTCTTTCTAATATATAAACATTATATATTATACGTAAACGAGCATCACGAGCATCACTGACAAACTCCTCCTTGTCCAGTTGTGAAATTACAAAACGACCATTATGAAACAGATAGACTACCTCGAGTCATTTTAACAAATTTGTTACACTGCAACATCTCGAGCGCGTCTCGTGTTTGTTTTCGATGACGTTACATCACGAGCATGCTCGTTATACTTGTTGTCAATATAAGTTCATAAAAGTAAATCATATGTTCGTACACTCGACCTTTCACATTTTTCGTGCCTCGAAAGTTGATAGAGTATTTTCCTGTAGAAAAGCTTCTATACACAACTTATAATAATTCCAATCATCATCGTTTTGTTTGTCTACCGATAGATTGTTTCCGCCATTGATTTTTCTTGAGTGTTAGACTCGAACACAAGACGAAGAACATGAATTTGAATAAATAACCAAACCCTAATATCAATGATCTCTTAATCGACAAGCTACTAACGCATCATAACTCATAGATAAACGATACAACGTCAATTTCTAGAGTAGAAAGAAGTAAAAAAAATGACAAATTAATTGGCCAATAGGTTTTCACAAATTTTTTGAACGAACATAGAGCAATAATTTCTATATTTTGAAGAGCTGCTTTGGATCGAATGCACAATTTCTATCGTGTGCGGAATCTCAAGTCTTGAATGGAGTTCAGACCTCGAGATTACAGTGCTGAAGCAAAGCTGTTTTTGCTGCATCGTGATCGCGCAGAAACAGATCCTCTTTCTGTTCCATCGTCCCAGCAGGTACAGATTTTGTTTTGTTTTTTTTTTTGGTTCGGTTCTCCGTCATTGAATCCTTACTCAACTGGCTGATACGGAAGTGAGTTTTACACTATCTTCGATTCATGCATGTGGAAATTTTGTGTGCGCTGACATTAGAAGCCTATAAACATGCTAATTGGTGCGTGAGCGTTGTGGGGAGGGAGATTTGGAGATGAAATTCCGTAGGATTTGGACAGAGAAATGGGCATAACTCAGAAGTCGGGGAAATTGATTACACTGAACAATAACAGAGCTCGGTGAGAAAACTCAAGTAGTGATGCGTGGGTTTGGTGAGAATGTCAGCCAGCTCGTTTTCAGAATGGAGGAAACTGAATATTAGGAGGTTTGTTAATAGCCTGTTCTTGGACGACGTGATTATCTATCTATACATGTTTCACTGTGTGCACCACTGGGTTTGCAACTAAGCAAATTACATTTAGACAATTACTTGAGAGCAGATGGGGAGTTGGCAAAAGAAGTAGGTTCCTCGAGAATAGTCTTCACGCAAGAAATTGCAGTAACACTTACAAAACCATGGTGTTCAACGAAACAAAATATGTTTCCTTGGTGCAATGACAGTTATTTCTTTCTATTTTAACATTTCAATTAACCCTTTAAAGTGCTGAAACAAATTCGGTTAATATCTTACTCTAGGCCAACATTGCTGATGATCAAATTGTCAAATATGATGATCCACTTAGAGCGTCAGATGACGATGCAACTGTTTCAGGCGTCTATTTGGAAGATACAGAAAATTCTTCTGCCATAGGAGTTCCTTCTGAATCTGCATTTCCACCTGCAGAAAGGGATTGGTCCTCGTTCACGAGATTCATGATGCAGAGATTTTCTGTCTCTAAATTGGTCTCAGTTACTTCAGTAAGAACCTTTCACGTCTTCTTTTACTTATTTTAAACATTTCAATATTCTTGCTATATGAACTTCGATTTGTTCTTAAATTTAGGGGAAATTATGCTCTTTACGTGTAACAATGGATGTTTCTACATAGCTCATTCAAATTCATGAGCCATTAAATGTTCAGATTTTGGCATGACATGAGTATAGATTTTCAATTTTAGTTTCAATCCATCTTATAGTTGGTAATAATTGATTTTTCCCCCTTGATTATAGGTGTCCAATGCAATATTAAAAGTTGGGAAAAGTATGGCACCTACTTTTGTTATTTTACTTTTAGCACCTTTCACTTCATTGGTCAGTACGATACTATATCAGTGGCATAAAGTTGCTAGAGCAGGTCATGTTTTTTAAGGTTACACTTACACATTGATGGCTTGGGGTAGCAGCATATGAGAGATCTTCAACTGACAAGCATTTGGAGGAACTTGAAGATCCTCAGAACATTACAGAAAACGAAGTCAAGGTTGTTACACGCCAAGATTATATTAACCGCTTGCGTGAGTTCAAGGATGACTTGGTTCGTGCTTGGAATGCAAGTGATCGCGTGACATCTTTGAAGATATCTGTGAAGGTTAGTATTACTTAAAGACATACTACTTTTGTGTTCATTTCATAATTTGTTGTGTGCATGACCGTGCATCTGAGTTCTTATGTTATTCTACTTTTCTGTTGCAAATTAAAAAATCCTCCTAAAACTTATGTTAGTTACAATACATTTCTTGTATTTTAATTTGGTCAACCATATCCTTAAACTTTTTTTTTTCTTTTTTACTGCAATGTCACTCTTCATGTTAAATTTGTTAATTTTTCCAACAAATGTAATTGATATAGCTCATTCCTAAGCTACTAAGGTTGTTATCCTTAAATTTCAACTTTTTGGACTAAATAGTAGAGACTGAGAGAGATAGGCATCATAAGCATTACTTAATTGTGAATGAAAAATATAACACAGATATAAGGATGTGGTTGAAAGAGTAGACGATTTTGGGAGTTAAACTTTGGCTCTTAAACACTAAAGAAGTGGATGAAGGGGGGAACTTCTCCAATTGGCTATTGCCACCACACGCTAACTGAGGAAGTTACAATTTACATCCTTAAATTTCAACCTTTTTGGGCTAAATAGTAGAGACTGAAAGAGATCGGCATTATAAGCATTACTTAATTGAGAATGAAAATATAACAGATATAAGGATGTGGTTGAAAGGGCAGACGATTTTGGGAGTTAAAGTTTGGCTCTTAAACACTAAGCTACTATGGTTAGTGTTTAAGCTACTAAGGTTAGTGTTTAAGCTCTAAGGTTGTTACAATTTACATCCTTAAATTTCAACCTTTTTAGCTAAATAGTAGAGACTGAGAGAAATTGGCATTATAAGCATTCTTAATTGAGAATGAAAAATATAACAGATATAAGGATGTGGTTGAAAGAGCAGACGATTTTGGGAGTTAAAGTTTGGCTCTTAAACACTAAGAAGTGGATGAAAGGGGGAACTTCTCCAATTGGCTATTGCCACCACACGCTAACTGAGGAAGTCACATGATTCACATCCATCTTGTTGCTACACCTACAATGTCATGATTATATTGGTTTACCCTTTTTCTTTGGCAGCTAATAGGTTGTTGTCCTCTCAGAGGTATAAATATGGAAATTTATTTGGCAGCTGGATGGGAGAATTCATTAGGAAACTAGATATCAGATAAAAAGAAATAAAAGAAATGTTATCCCACGCATGTAGAAGGAAGAAAAATTGGGGAGTGTAATTTACAAGAGAAAGAAAGAGGGTATTCTATTAGATTGTTGGTATAATAAGTAAGAAAATAAAATAAATTAAAGGAGAGCCACTCGCTCCCTTCCAAAGTATACCATTTTGAAACATCAAGCTGAAAACTTGTGGATTTAATTTGAAATTTATTGGATTCAAAGCTTCACAATGGTGCTCTGTCTCTCTCTCTCATTTGTTTGTCATTATTCTCCTAGAAATATATGTATGACATGGGATGCCTTTTTATCTCTTCCTTAGCGTTTTGTTCTTTTTTCTTTTTCTTGTTGATTTCTTAGGTTGCCAAGCTTCTGAAGGATACGTCTGTTTTGCAATTTTATCCCACACTTTTTGTTCTAGTCACGGAAATTTTGGATATGCTTGGAAATTTTGTGTGGGATCGCATCAGGAGTAAAACTGAGTTCACTGAAGATGGGGCCAGATTTTGCTCCTTGCCAGGTTCTTTCTTGACAAATATGTATTGTTTAAAGATCTTTACTTTCAAGCATAATTTTAAGTTTGACTATTGCCATAAATTCTAATAGTATTTATGGGGTAGGATTTACATAAGTTGCCACCTTCCTAGTGTTGGGAGGAGTGGGGAATAACCTCTACATTGGATAAAAAAAAGTTTGTCTTGAGAAAGGCATAGGGACAGCCATGGGTATTTTTTATTTAAATTTTAAATTAATTAATTAATTAGTTTTTATGAATAACCAAACTTTCATTGAGAAGAAAATAATACTTGAGTTTTCTTTTTGTATGTCCTTGTATTCTTTCATTTTTCTCAATGAAAGCATGCCCTCTTACCAAAAAAAAAAAAAAAAAAAAAAAAAAAAAAAAAAAAAAAAAAAAAAAAAAAAAAAAAAAAAACAAAAAAAAAA
>NW_019272022.1:1971992-1974494 GCF_002738345.1 Cucurbita maxima
TTTAAAAAAAAAAAAAAAAAAAAAAAAAAAAAAAAAAAAAAAAAAAAAAAAAATTAAGTATGGTTTTATTAAGAGACACCAGGAAAAATGTTTGTTATTTATTTTTTAAAATTTCTATATAATCAGCTTGATTTTCTTTTTATTGTAATTTTGATGCAGAACACTTCAAAATAAAGGACATTTGCCAAAACGCAAAGGAAACATGTTATAACTGGTTTTGCAAAGTTGGTGCCATTCAAGAACTTCTTCCGCGCATGTAATGTCATTTCTTTTTGTTGGTTCATTTGTAACTTATCAAAGTTTCCCGTTTCTTTTATTTTTGGATAGATATATAATTATGTCATTTTGCTTTTATGAAAAGTGGAAATTTTGAAGATGGGATATATTCAATTTGATGGGGTAAATGATCCATAGAATGTGGGCTCTGTCAGATCAGATTTTTTTTTTTAAGAAGGCAGAGTGGGTGGGTTGGTAGGCCATGGCAAATGGACTAGTACTTGGTCAGTTTTTGCATTTTTTTGTTCTAGTTTTCTGTTACTATTTCACTTGCAAATTAACGTTTTAAGAGAAAAAGATGAAAAAGAAATAGAAGTGAATGATTAGACGATGCATTTTACTTGCTCAGTTCCACTCCCCACCCATTAAACTCTCACACATTAATATTAAGGTGAAGTAATGGATACTTACTAGTTGGTCCTTCACATCTTTGAAGATATGTTATTGAAATAGATAAGTAGAATTGGCCTTTTTTTTTTCTTGGTGCTTCACACATAGGATGAATTAATTATTTTATCTGATATTGGATGATGTTCATCTCTGATTTTAATTTATTTATTTGGGTTCAGAATAATTTGAATTTATACTATTCTTTTGTCAGTAGTGTACACATTTATTGTATGATTTATGCAATGTCACAAGCGCACAAGTTAAGTTTTAATATAGTGAATTGAGTATTAGAGTGTCGTTCATATGATTGGTTTTTCTAGTTCAATTAAGCACTTTGAATATGAACACCCAATTTTATTTTAGAGAACAAAATCGAATGATGAGTTCAAAACTTCAATAAGACAATAACAAGAAAATATAGGTTGGGAGAGGAGAAAAATATCTTAGGGCATAGACTTCAAGTATTAGCCCCACAATTTAACTAAAAAAATAACTAAGACTTATCATGCAATCATTCCATCAGTCAAGAAGTAATATGCATTACTGATTCTAACAAGAACAGTTAACTCTCATGCAGTGTTATAAAATCAACATCACCGTTTAGTTTTTACTAACATGCAAGGAATTTAGAGCTTTTATTCTAACCACCTCTAAAGGAGCCCTAATTTTTCACTAGTCAAAAATGCCTTTAGTCATGTAATTAAGGTCTTTTATAGACTATCCCATTTTCAAGTGTAAATTTTGATAAAAAAAGACAAACAATTTGTGATCAAGAGATTATAGACATTAAGTACATAAAAGCATGAAGAGAATGAAAGATAATAAATCAAAGCATTCAATTAATTAAATTGCAAAGTCTAGCTGCATCTATTCCTGTTCACTATTATGACTGCTAAACTCAAATACAAAACCATAATGAAATCACATAGTAAAGGGAAAAAGAAAGAAACTATGTTTATGTATAAATCTCCCTTGTTGTTGCAATCTCCATGATCACAAGCTTTGAAATATCTTCCTCTTGCTCCCAAAAGTCTCTTCTCACTACCCACTCAATGCACTTTTCGAATTAGGGTTTGTTCTCCCAAAGCTGGCTCCTCCAAAACAAGTCTTAAAAAGATGAATTTTTAGAAAATATTGCCACAACGTCAGGATGCTAGGGACAACGTCTTGATGCTGCCCTATAAAAATTAAAAACCACGATCTTCAAATTTGGAAGTTGAGCGTTGAGACAATCCCAAGTAGTGTCCCAATGCTCTGGACAGCGGCACTCTCACACGCATTTTGACAGAGGGGACATGTGAATGGTTTTTCAAAGCGTCTTGATGCTATGACTTGCATTGCTAGACTTTTGGCTTGAATGACTACTTGTGAGCATCTCAACGCTTTGGTACATGTGTTTTGGCTTGTTTGGTGCATTTAGGAGTGTCTCAATGTTGTCCCCTTGGATTTTTGGCTCGATTACTTCTTCTCGTGACTTGATTACTTCAAATGATGTCTAATTAGCTCTATTTTCACCACAGTATCTCCAAAAGCTCCGATTTTGCTCCAAATGCTCGAATATTGCAAATAACACAAATAAATGCATGGAAGTAACCAATAAAGCCACAAAACTAGTAAAAACTAAAGTCTAAGGATAATACATTTTTTGTGCTATCAGGCTTTGTAGTGATGCTCAAATCAAATTATAGCCAGTTCATGGTTACTAGCAACTGTGAGGCTCTTTTGTATTAGTTCCTCCTTGGGAGGGGGTTCTCTCGCCCCACCCTTTAGGGTGCCCTCTTTTGTGGCTTTATATGTTCCATATCAATTTCTTATCCCCCCCCCCCCCCCCCCCCC
>NW_019272022.1:1974837-1983706 GCF_002738345.1 Cucurbita maxima
AAAAAAAAAAAAAAAAACTGAAACATTAAATATAAATGAGAAATCATCAAATATTTTAGTTAGATTTAAGTTTTAAACTTGTCTCTTTAAGTTACTGACTACTGAGGCCTACAAGTAAAAATGAATTAGAGGTTTGTGTTCTTTTAGTCACTTTTGTGGTACCAAGTTTATCCGTTAACCTTACATTAACCCCAGTTACTTGAACGCCAAAAGGAGGAGGAAAGTCTAGATGTTAATAACTATCTGATGCCCTAGGAATTTGAGTCTCCTTTTATGAATTAGAGATTACCAAACTTTTTGTCATTGAGTTTTGTCTTGATCAGAGGACCTGATTATGTCAAAACTTCTTAGCATACATTGGGTGTTTTGTTGAACAAGGTCTTTTGGTGAGCTAACTGCCAGTTTATCATCAGTAGAATTGCAATAACCGTTTGTTTTATGGAATATTTAGCTAGCACTAACAGTAGGTTGTTTCTGCTTATTTCAGTTATTTGGAGTTGGCCTTATTGCCTTGTTGGCAATTCTTGGATGATCAACCTGTTGTCGTCATACAGCGCTTGGTGATGATGGCTAGAGGAATAGCTGATCCTTTGGCATCTGCTTATTGTCGTTTGTACTTGACTCATTGTGCACAGAAGTTTCCCTCGTGTGATATAGGTACGTCAAATTGGCATACAATTGGTTTTCACATATTTGTTGCTTGTGTGGCCAGGAGGGGGTGACTATTACTTATTCCTGCGGGGTTATTTTTCCTGTTCCTAGTGACTGGATTTATTGAGTTCAACCCTATAACATTATTTGTAGGGTTTTATATATTTTCCTATTGCCTCTTCCTATATAAGTAGAGATATTTCTTGTAATTTCTTTGGTTTATACTTCTACACATTTTTTATAGCTTCCCTGTACTAAAAAGACATGTATACATGAACTCTCTTGTGGCCAATTGATGGACTTTTTAAACCTCCCTTGGCTTGGGGTTTAGTTTCTTATCAAAGAAAAGGAAGAGTTGATATTATGGTTGCTTCATTTGAAAATGTTTATACGTGAGTTTGGAAAGCAGATGCTTAATATTTTTTAGTGTAATTGCTGTTAGATTGCTATATGGTGCTAGTTTCATATTTAACTTCACATGAATTGGAGAGAACATGTTATAGGCCAAGGCAAAGTTTTTAAGCCTGGGCATAAGATTTCCTCAAATTTCTTAGTCGAGTTTCTGGTTGATGCATAAAGAATATTGAATTGCCCAATTTTTGTTCTAGATGTGCTACTAAAATGATGATTTCATTCTTATCGTGAGAATCATGCACTTGTTACCAGGATTGCTAGTGTCATGTGTCAATGACACGAATGCTCAATTGAAACATTTCATACCAGCAAAAGAAACCAAAACTGGCAGTTCTACGGATAGCAAAGTCTTGCTTGTTGGTGTGATAGAGCCTACAATCGAATATATTGTAAAATGCATATTTAAGAATGTCTCTCAGGTATGCTGTCTTTGAGTATGAAATGAGGTGTTTGCTGTTTTTACATTGGGTTACATTCTGTCCTGAAATTGTCCTAAAATAGACACAAAACCAGTTTGATTATTTACTGTATACACACTCGATACAAACTACCGACCACAGCTCTCTTATTCTGATTCAATGATTTTGGGGGAGGAGGACACAAATTTGAAGAAGACGGGAGAAATTAAAATGAAAATGTTAAGAAGTGCAGATGGGGATGTTTTGAGATTATCAATTAAGTTGATTAACAATGTCGGAAGAAAGAAGAGAAGTAATTTGAAAACATAATTAAATTATATATAAGATTTAAAAGAAAGAAGCGAGAAAGGATGGGAGGAAAAATGTGGAAGAGATTCTCTAGAACAAGGCATTTTTCAAAAGTGGAAAGAAGAAATTGAAACCACTATCATTTCTAATGAGCAACTTATGAAGTTGCTCTAAATAGAAAACCAACCGACTTAGACCATTCGGTTGGTTTGCCATCTCACCCCTGTTACGTTTTCTGTTTTATTTTTTATTTTTGAAAGTATCATCCAAAACATGGAATTCGAGAAATCAGTGAGCCCTTTAAAACCTTTTCAAAAACCAAAATACATATTACGTAATGTTCAAGCAACAAAAATTTAATTGGCTGATATTCATGCTCTTGCCAATTTTTTTCTTAAAGAGACAACTAGATGGAACACTTGTAGCGCTTGGACTGGGAAGAAATATGGAGAATTCACAGTGTGTCTCAATCGTTCTTCATTACATACTAAAGGAACTTCCAGTTGAAGTATTAAGCTCGAAGGCTATGGAGTTTCTCCACCTTATTGATCGCAGCAACGATTCATCCTTCCGTCAGGTATTTTTTATCTGGAGATATGCAAATTAGTTCCTCTGCATTTGGAAACCATCAAAACCAGTGCTGCAATATTTATGAGATTTTCATAATGGCCATTTAAGTCTTTGTAGTGACTTTTGGATCTTTCAGTTTCCTCATCTTTCTTTTGGTTCAGTTCTTGAATTACAGGTTACATGGGCTCAGGCTTTGTGAAAGGAGACCTCCTGTGGATATTGTAGATGCCGTAATGCATAATGTACTTGAGGTATGGAATTATATTTAGTTTCATTTTAAGTTTCTCAAGGAAAGGTTTTGGAGAATTATTTTTTATTATTTTTAAACTAAAAAGCTTAAGCTAATAGATTGGAGTAAATTAAACTTTTTCATTATTTCATTAATACGCCACTTCACTTGTAGGCACGAAAATTAGCATAAGGTCTAACAAGAAGATAATATTGTGAGGCTTGAACCCCATACCCTTTATTGGGATACCATGTAAACTAGTAAAATATATTAGTAGATAATGCTGTATATCATTTCATTCGCTAGCCATCTATATAATTCTACCTCAGAGTATAAGAAGTTGGCCTAGGTGCCTAAACTAGTAGCTTCGCTGTAGTTACAGTATGAAATATTCGCTCTACCATTAGAAGTAAAACAATTTCTTTGATCCAATGTTGCGGCTTAGGGAAGGAGATGGGTTATTCTTTCTTTCTTATCCTTTCTGCATATCTAGCCAACAATATCTAGTTGCTTGAAGTAGTTTTTTTTCTTTTCAGTTTTGCAGCACAATGTTTTTGCTCCTCTTACCGCATGAATTATTTACTATACCAGGTTATTGCGCAAAATGAGAGCCTCGACGAGTATCTGACAGTCATTGATGCCTATTTGGATATTGTACTTCAAAATCATTTGGTAAACTTGAGTCAACACATGACCTTGATTAGGATCATTTATTACTTCATTATCTTTTTGCTTACATTATATTACCTCTAGCCTTTTGCATGAACTGTGTCTTCAATCCCTTTCTATGAAAAAGAGAAAAGAGAGAAAAAAGAACTGTGACAAATCTTGGTCATGTAACTTTCTTGGACTGGCATATCCCCTTTTTCTTGCGAGGGTTGATCTTTTTGAGGCTGAGATCTGGCCATTCAGTTTGTTCTTTCTTCTTCTTAGAGAGAGGAAAATAAAAAAAATAAAAAAAAAATTGAGACCACTAGGCGATAGTGGTGGCAGTCCCTAGAAATGCCTTTTATTTTCACTGTACCACATTTCAAGTTATGAATTTTTAATTTGATGCAACTGTTCAACTAACAAACTAAATGCTTTCATCAGTTTTTGAAAACTAGTTGACTTCATATTTTTCTTCAGCTACTTTGACTTGTCATTTTGTTCATTTTTATGAGTTTATCATGATGACATCGGATATTGAAGTTTTCACTCGACATCTTCCAAAAGATTCTCCTCCCCTGATATCACTTTTTGTTCAATATTGTGTTTCAATGCATCTGAATTTGAATTATCATGAACTTTCCAGGATAGCTGTGTAAAAACGATTTTAGATGCGATTTCACAGAGAACATGCAATAGAGGGATAGACGAGAATGGACTCCTCAGTTTGCAGTCAATTATGGGGAAGCTTCTTTCTCATTACCAGCATTTGGAAGATGTATTTGCACTAGTATGGATCCTCGGTTCTTATCAAACTTCTTCTCCATGTTTCTGTTCTTTGTATTGTTTGTATTCGAGCTACTATAAGTAAATTTATAATAATCTAATTACTTTTAGATTCATATATGCAAATTGAGATTTTGACGTCCTTATTAACTGCCAAGTCTCTTGGATTTCTTTCTTCCTAGAGCCATTTTCTGGAGATTTTGGACTTGCTTGTCGGGAGACCAAAAGGCATTATCATTATTAGTATTCTTAAAATGGCTACTAGGTAACTCTTCATTTTTTTTGGTAATTTATTTATTCATTTTTCTGTATATATTGCGAATGTCATGTATCCTACTTCCTGAACATAGCCTTTTGCATTGGCCTTTGCATTGGCCTTTGCATTCTATTTCTGCTGGTAGCTGTTAATTTATTATGTCATTGGACAGGAGCTCCTATATACGTGATCCAGCAACCGTAGAATTGCTTTTTGAAATTTCCCAGGCTCTTAATGATAGCTTTGATTTTGCCAACATGAAAGATGATGAAAATCAACCAGCACATTTGCTTTCTCGTTTTGTCCAACTGGTAACTGAGTTAGTTGATATCTTCGGTTCTGAGATTTCATTTTCTATAGTCTAAGGGTTTTTGGTGGCTTTGTATGAATTTCGTCGTACAGGTGGACTTTGGGAAAGAGAGGGAGCGCCATCTAGCATTCCTTGTTGAGTGTCGTGGAGCATTTGGTACCATAGATGAGGTTAAGGTGGGGCATATTTCCTTCTGGTAAAGTGATTGACAAATTGACCTTTTTCTATCCTGATAGCTTCTTGTTGTTTACTGTATAATTGATGTAAATCAGTAAAAGAATTTCTTGAAGAAATTTGATGAAAGTCCATCTTACATAAAAGGCAACAAAGACCTTAAGTAGGCTAATCTCACAATAAAACCGTTAACTTAATAAATCAGTATATAACTAACTAAAACTGGTAACTTAGAAACCCGGTTACACACAAAATATCCCAGCCTGTACAAAATACAGAAAACTTAATAATTTGTTCTACTTATTACACCAATTACTGTACGAAAACGAGATTCAGGTCTTTTGGAAGGGAAGGTTCTTGGTAGTTCTTGATGAGGGAATCATTTTTCTTGTCGAACAGTTGATCTCCCTTCATTTTTCTTTTCTTCTTGTACTATATTTGTTGGATATGAAGATTTGTTTTCTTCAGAAGTTTTGCTATCGAACCCATGAACTGCTGCTTCTCACGCATATTTGTCTTTATTTCTTCAATAGAGCTTTTAACTGCCAACATCCGTTGTGTCAAAGCTTGAGGGGATAATGGGTTTCAGAAGTTGAAGCATTTAGACTGGTTAGAACTGTGTCGTCTGCAGTCGAGTCTGGGGTTTTTCCAGCCATCAAGTCCCTTCCCCGAGGGTGCTTTGATACCAAATACTGATGAAAATCAGTAAAAGAATTTATGGAAGGAATTTTTTTGGATGAAAGTCCATCTCACGTAGGAGGCACCAATGGCTTTAAATAATCTAATCTCACTATAACACCGGTAACTTAATAATATACCAGTTATAATGAACTAAAACAGGTAACTTACTTATCAGGCTACATAAAATATCCTAGCCTATACAAAATACGAAAAACTTAATAATATGTTTTACTTATCTAATGATTATTAAAGGCAAAAGTTAACAAATACACCGAAGGTCAGTGTGATGTCAAAATATCCCATAAGATGGATTCTTCTTTCCATACCAGTCTCAAGTCTCTTGATGTTGCTTTGACTTTCAGGACACTCTCGTGCATTCTAGCAATGGTTTAGCAGTAAAGGCTTTAAAAGATGCGAAGAAGCATGGCAATTTTGTCAAATCCTGCATAGCGTTTTCTGAAGTCACATTACCGTCAATATCAACTCATATTAAGCAGTTCAATCTTTACCTTGAGACTGCGGAGGTAATTTTATCTTTCCTCTGTGTTGATGTTATTATTTGAAAATTTTGAACACTTGCTAATCTCGCATATAACTTCGTGGCCGTGCTATGAAACCACTCTCAAACCTACAGTGGTGGACACTGAATTAGAGAGTTGCATAAATAACCAGATCCGTTATTCATTTTCTTATGTCAGGTTGCTTTGTTAGGTGGTTTAATTTCTCATTCGGGTGAATTAATAGATTCAGCAATCAGCTGTTTGCACAATGTGGACATGAAGGAAGGTCAGTTCATCACTTCATTTTTGGAAGCTACTGCAGTTTTTATTTCTAACATCACAGTCAAAACTTCCATTGGTTGAATAATCAAACTCAAATTCTGCCAAAGAGAATTATTTGAGAAACATGCACATTACGGCTTATTTGAGTCTTTTTTTTCTTTTTATTTAAATGTACATATTTAGCAACTCTATATTTATGCTTCATCAGTTTGCTCTGCATAAATGTTTGGATTTATTTCTAATAAAAAAAATTGAGCGATATATTTCTGATTCTCTATTATTGGCATTCAATTATTTTCCCTATTGTTTAGAGTGGTTTGCATTCTTCAAATAAATATCATGTAACAAATTAATTGAAGCATTAACTTCCTTGTATAGGATCCCGCGCAGCAGCCGACGCTGATCTTTTACTATCCTCAATTCAAAAGTTATGCAGCCTCTTGGTTATGCTTCCTGGTAGTAAAATTCTTTCAATTTTTCTTATTTTGATAAAAGAACTTGCTATTATATCTTAGTGCAATTTTTTTTTTTTCATCGTGCTAAAAAACTATATTTATGAGCTTTAGTAGACTGCCAAGTATCTTCCCCTCTATCCATTTTCAAAGCAATATCTTAGGTTGAAAACTTCAACAATAAGACTTCAAAGAAATTCATTACAGCCCAACTATGACATAACTTTTCAAATGATGAAGATTGAGGCTTGCATATGTTCATTTAGTTCTCTTTTAACTTTTAATGGAATAAAATTATATTTATTCCAATAATGAAACAGTAAGATGCATGATGATCTTCTTGCACAGGAGAAAAGCGCAATGCAAGGAAGGAAGGAAGGAAGGAATAATAATAAATAAGAATAAAAATTCATTAATAATTATACCAAACTAAGATATTTACAGCTAATATAAACTAACACTCCCCTCAGGTAATTTTAAATATATTTTCCACTGCAAGCTTGTAAATCATTCTATCAAATTGTGTTTTTGGAAGATAAGGAGTACATATCACACCCATATCAACTTTCTCCTTTTTGAAGTGTTTGTCAACTTTGATATGCTTTGTCGTGTCATGTTGAACTGGATTATAGAATATAGAGATGACATGCCTGTTGTCGTAAACTTGCATAGGTGTTCTTATACAACTTTCACTTCTAGCTGCATGTGTATCCATATTCCTTCATAGATACTGTGAGCTAATGCCCTAAATTCTGCTTTAGCACTATTTCTAGCTACAACAGTTTATCTTTTTGCTTCTCCAAGTGACTAAATTTCCTCAAACAAAGGAACAATAGCTATGGGCTGACTTTCTATCCATTGTACTTCCTATCCAATCTGCATTAGTATAAACTTCAACCTGTAGATGGTTATACTTTTTCTTGTAGTTCCCTTTTTAAGCAATATACCTGGAGTTCCCTTTATAATATTTGGATATGTGTGAGACAAATAAATTAGTTTTTCCACAAATATTTGGTATATCCTTTACTTATTCATCTTTTGCAGCTTCCGATTTCAAATTCGGTTCAATAGGAATCTTAGCTACCTTGCACACAAGCAAACATGTTTCTCCAAGTAAATCAATGATATATTTTCTTTGATTCAGAAAGATACATTTTCTAGTTATTCCAAAACCATTACTAGGAAGCACTTTAGCACTCCTAAGTCCTTGATTTGAAAGGCCCTGGCAACTTTTTCTTTAGAATGTTTAGTTCTAGTTCGTCAACATCTATAAGAATGATGTCATCTTCATAAACAACATTTCAACCCAAAAGCTTAAGTTGATAAGTTATGGTAAATTTAATTATATCAAATACTTAACAAATCAAAATTGCAATTAGCATATAAATGATGGTGAGATCACCTTGAATTTGAAGAAATTCGAAGTTCGTAATTACTTTCCAAATCGTTCAAACCATTCTCTTGGAGATTGTTTGAAGCCATATAAAAATTTCTTGAGTCGACGTACTTTGTCCTTCCAAGATCAATTTCAAACAGGTCATAAACATTTCTTCTTCAAGATCACTGTTGAGAAAATAATTTTTTACATTGAGCTGGTGAAGAGACCAATCTAAGTTTGCTACAAGTGATAAAAGTACTATGATTGAGTTAATTTTTGCAAAGAGGCATTAGTTTCTTGATAATCGATCCAATAGGTTTGAGAGAATTACGTTTTATAGTGGAAACTTATATGCATCCCATTGTTTTTTATTTTTTTATTTGGTAATTTACTATCCATGTGCAATTTTGTTTGAGAGCATTCATAAGCCGCTAGTTTCCTATGAAGACTCTTGAATAAATTTGGTTAAGGTGAAGGATTGGTAATTATGAAAACTCCAAATAAATTTGGTTAAAGTGGAAGATCGATATCCATGCAGGCTGCGAATATAGTTGGTCAAGGTAGAAGATTGGTAACTACGAATAAATTTGATCAAAGTGGAAGATCAATAGCTATGAAGGCTCTGAATAAATTTGGTGCGAAGTGTATTATATTGTTCATATTTTGTGCGAAGTGTATTCTTTCTTCATCTAAGAGAGGTATGTGTGCCTTTTATAATACATGAAGCTAACTAAATACCTAGATACTAGGTAACAATACAAAAAAAAAAAAAAAAAAAAAAAAAAAAAAAAAAAAAAAAAAAAAAAAAAAAAAAAAAAAAAAAAAAATTTT
>NW_019272022.1:1983944-1997711 GCF_002738345.1 Cucurbita maxima
AAAAAAAAAAAAAAAAAAAAAAAAAAAAAAAAAAAAAAAAAAAAAAAAAAAAAAAAAAAAAAAAAAAAAAAAAAAAAAAATCAAACTAAAGCTTTAGAAATTAGGTAAAAATATAGATATAATTGAGGCTAGGGTTTACACAAATATAATTAAGTCATTCCTTCGACATTAATTAATATTTATTATATTTATTGAGCTTTGTACCATGACACCAACCTGCCTGATTTATTGCCCAACTGTTTGGGAGTAAACAAATACAAAATTCCCCACGATGGTTTTCTTTGATTATGTTAATTTAGACTCTTGCACACTCATGCACGTGTGCTCGCACAGTTTCTCAATTCCCATACCTTTGCCTCTCTTTTGAAGGTAATCCTGATCATGGAAGTGCATACTTCCCGAAGATTTTAGTATCATTTGTAAATGATATACCATGGTGAGCATTTACTACATCATAATTGTTGCAAATCTTATTTCATTTTTTTTCTACTTTACCACTATCATTTGTACATGGGTTCTTGAACATCAATGCAGGATGACACCTAAAATGAGGACAAGGATTTTATGTGCTATACTTTCACTGTTGGCTACATGTTCCCAAAATAGACTCCCTTATCATGCAGATAATGGACTGGTATGTTGTCTCCTTTAGTTGATATCTCGAAAAATATTGTTCTCCGTTCTAAAATCTTCTTACATGATACGACGACGTAATATATTTAGCAACTTTCCAGAGATGTGAAGTTGATTGATGAGTAACATATGAACATCCTAATTTTTAAAACCAACAAAATATCTTAGCTTGTTATGAAATGAGTCTGAAGTTCTATCTCGGTTGCAGTTTTGGGGTTCGAACAATGTCTTCTTTGGCGACTTGGCCTACTTGCATGAACTTGTCTCTTTGTCTGAGCTTATTGTAGAGAATCTAGTTAATGCTATTGAGCAAGAGTCTTCTGGGGTAACTATGATTTCCACTTAATTGAAGTGCTGTAAAGGAAACCATTGGATCATTGTTACTAACCCTCTGTTTTGATTAGGCCGCACGTGGAATACTGGCGCTCGAAGTTTGTGATTCCTTCCTGTCGTCTTTTACTGTAAGTTCCCATCAAATTTTTAGACTTCAAAAAGATCTTTCACCTAATATTTCCAATCCTTTGATATAAAGATAATTATTGGCGAGACATTTCTGGAATTAATGCAGATGGTTGAACTTTTTATATCTGGTTCCATCTTGGTTTTTTCCCCTTTCAATAAAGAATTCTACCTTGAATTAAGGTGTGAGATCCCACATTGCGAGGGGAACGAAACATTCCTTATAAGGGTGTAGAAACCTCTTCTTATCAAATGCGTTTTACAACTGTGAGGCTGATAGCGACACATAACGGGCCAAAGCAGACAATATCTGTTAGTGGTAGGTTTAAGCTATTACAAATGGTATCAGAACCAGACACTGAGTGGTGTGCCAGTGAGGACGTTGGCCCTCAAGGGGGTGGATTGTGAAATCTCACATCGGTTGGATAGGGGAATGAAACATTCTTTATAAAGGTGTGGAAACCTCTCCCTAGCAGATGTGTTTTAAAACCATGAGACTGACAACGATATGTAATGGGCTAAAGCCGACAATATCTGTTAGTAGTGGACTTGGGCTTGGGCGGTTACATAGGTAATCAAGCATTTTAATTGCATCATTTTGGTCACATTCATTGAGGAAAAATAGAAGGGAACTACGAAGTTTATATAGTTTATAAACGCAATCACAAACTTTTTGAACTTATATTTTGTATCAATATATGGTTCATTCTTCTCTTAAATTGGTTGGTGGTCGATTAGGAGCAAATTATACTTTCCCTTCCAATGTTTATAACCATTGTTTTTCATAGCCACCCACCAAAGTGTAACAACCCAAGCCCATCCCTAGCAGATTTTGTCTTCAATGGACTTTTCCTTTCGAACTTTCCCTCAAAGTTTTTAAAATGCGTCTGCTAGGGAGAGGTTTCCACACCCTTATAAAAAACGCTCCGTTTCCCTCTCCAACTAATGTGGGATCTCACACAAGAACTATCGCGAATATTGTCCTCTTTGGGTTTTTCCATTTGAGCTTCCTCTCAAGGTTTTAAAAACACATCTGCTAGTGAGAGGGAACGCTTTGTTCCCCTCTCCAACCAACGTGAGATCTCACACAAGGACTAGCACGTTTCTTGTAGAAACTCCGTGAAATTACTAATTAATCATTTTTTCCTCTCAGTGCAGAAGAAACAGTCTAGCATATTTTCTTCTCATACTTTCATCTTCTTGTATGACAGCTAAAAGACGAAACGTATGCAATTTGCTCCAAGCTGATGGAGACTGCTAAACTGTGTATGAGTGACAGCAACAAATATTTGCAGTCAACCTTCCAACGCCTAGAGGAAAAGTCACAATCGTTAGTGAAATGCTGATGGGAATATGCAGTGAATATTACGTGTGTCAGTTGGGCAAGTGGCCTGGAAATCGCCCAATAGGTTGAGATTGATTTTGCCAGTGGTAAAGGAGATTGCACAGGATTTACTCATTTTTTAAAAGCTCTGTGATTTTAGTGATGGAAACTAAAAGTTGATGGGTGAAAATGAAAAAATGTAATAGTTGAAGCACTTCAATTGAAAATTGGATAAAAATGAGGGACCAAATCGCAATTAAGCCAAAGTTGGTCCCCAAAAAAATGAATAAAAATACTTCGTGTCCCTGCATGTTGCAGACTTGGAAAGGGGGTAGCTTTTTATTGCAATATTTTGCCCTTTTCATTTGCATCTCTATCAAGAACTCATGACGACAGCCTTAGTTTCTTTCCCAACTTGACGGTCCAATATTTACGTTCAACTCTATCACGAGTAGATATTATTTACTTTGGTTTGTTACTTATCGTCGTTAGTCTCTCGATTTTTAAAACGCATTTAATTTTTAACAAAAAAAAATAATTTAAAAAGTTAAACGCCCTCAATTTTAAGATACTAACCATAGAATAGAATAGAATTGGTTAAAAAAAAATTCAATGATAAGGGTTTTTTTTAACTCATAAAAATGTTTAAAAATGGTATTGTTGAGACAAACGAGATTACTTTTCAAAGCTATATTCTTGTGATAGGGTTGTGATAGGCCCGTTCCTAGTTTTCTATTATTTTTTCGAACCCTGTGACTAAGAAAAATGTTCACTTTTTAAAATATCCCATATACCCTTCTCTCTCTTGGATTGATAATTCTTTCACCTGACCTATGTTCACGTGACAAAAATATATCGATAAACTATTTGAAAGGATGTCGTGGAGGTGTTCGTGGGTTTTGGAGTTTATGGCATTTTAGATTCAACTCTATACACTCCCGGTTATCCTATCCTTAAGATCACTCTTATTTGGATATGGTCTCGATTCATTTATGCATTCCTTCTTTACTTGAATGTTTCACATTGAAGTTTGTATTGAAAATGCGTATAAGCAATGTCAAATACAAATGTTATATAAAAGTAAATTTAACTAAAAAAAAATTAACTTTAAAATAATAATAAAAAACAAATAATAATTAAATTGGATTGTTATTCTTTTTTAAAGAATTTATTATGATATTATATTTTGAACAAAAATTAGTTGCCCAACTTTTAAAAAAGTTAATTAAAAAAAAAAATTAAACTTGAAAATAATAAGGAATCAAATGCTTTTAGCGCCGCAAAAAAAGGGGAGAGGGGGAATATGCTTATTATGCTCATGCTGCTTGGGTAAGGTCATAATGGTAAATCAATCAAATCTGGGGGCCACACTAACATTACCGACCCACTGTACGCACAGTTCCACGCGTCGTCACGTAAGTGGCTTTTTTCTCGATACTTGCTAATTCTCTACTCTTTTGTTTATTATCGCCTCCCTCCTTCCGCCACGTGGCACTTTTATAGTCATTTCAATTCTGCCCCTTCGCGCTCCCTACGAACTCCACCCAACTTGTCGTTATGGCCGGTTCTCCTTATTTATTTATTTATTTAATATAATTATTATTATCCAAAATAAACCCTTTTTTAAATAAATAAATAATTAATTAATTAATAATGATTTTAAAAATTAAAATTTTAGCTAATAAAAAAAAAGTAGATATAATTACAGTTATGTCCTCAGACTGTAATTTGATTAATTGTTTTTTAGTTATAAAAGTATTACAATTAAAAATTAAAAGTTTGGGAATTCAAATAATAATAATAATAATAATAAAATTATATATATTTAAATAAGATTTTATTTATTTATTTATTTAGTTTTGGTTACCATTGAAAAAGACGCGGCGTTGCGATGGATTATATAAATTCACAAATCTCTTCTTCCTCTTCTCCACAATTTCATCTCTCCCTTTCTTCTTCTTCTTCTTCTTCTTCTTCTTCTCTCTCAGCCATGGACTGGACCAGAGGCCCCGCCGTCGGCCGCGGTTCGTCCGCCACCGTCTATTTGGCCACCACCACCACCTCCTCTTCCTCCTCCCGCCAATTCGCCGTCAAAACCACTGACCTCTCTACATCGGAGTTGTTGCGGAAGGAACACGCTCTTCTCTCTAATTTGAACTCCCCATACCTAATCAACTGCTTTGGTTTCGATGTTGAGATTGAGAGCTCTAAGTCGCCGGTTTTCAATCTGTTTATGGAGTATTTACCGGAGGGGACGCTGTGGGATGCTATTCAGAGACACGGTGGACGGATGGAGGAATCGATGATCGGGGCGTATTCGCGCCAGATTCTCAAAGGATTGGAGTATCTTCACGCGAATGGATTGGCGCATTGTGATATCAAGAGCCGGAATCTGTTATTGAGTGGCGAGGGCTTGAAAATCGCCGATCTAGGTTGTGCGAAATTTGTGGAAGGAGGAGGAGTTTCTGGAAATGGAGTTAGGGCTTTTTCTGGTTCGCCTGCGTACATGGCGCCGGAGGTTGCGAGAGGTGAAGAACAGGGATTTCCGGCGGATGTTTGGGCGTTTGGATGTACGGTCATTGAAATGGCTACCGGTAATCATCCATGGACGGGGTTGGAGGATCCGGTATCAGCGTTGTATACGATTGGTTTTTCCGGCGAGGTTCCGGAGGTTCCGCGGTGGTTGTCGGAGGAAGCAAGGGATTTCATCGCTAAGTGTTCGATAAAAGACCCGAAAGAACGATGGAGTGTGAAACGGCTTCTTGAGCATCCGTTTCTTCAGGGATTTGATTCTGAATCCGAAATTGAATGTTCGAGGAGGAAAACGACGAGTTCTTCTCCAAGCTCTGTTTTGGATCAGAGCTTTTGGGATTCAATGGAAGATTCGGAGACTCCATTGAAGGTGAGCAATCAAGCTCCTCTGGCGGATTCTCCGGCAGAAAGGATTAGAAGCTTGGCTGGAAATTTGTCTTCCAATTGCGATTGGGAAGGGGATGATGAACGAGATTGGATCTTGATCAGGAACAACGACGTTGGCGGAGGAAGCCATGGAAATGGATCTGTGAGCTCAGATTTTCCTGAAGAAGAAGAAGAAGAAGAAGAAGAGATGGTAACATTGAACTTAGAATTTGAAGAAGATTTAGTGTTGTTCTGTTTGGTTGATGATGATTTTAGTACTACGAACATGGAATTTGAGACTGATTTCATGTTGAATACTGTGAAATTTGGAGGATCAAATGAGTATTGTTCTTATTCATTAATGCAAATTGATCGATTGTTGCCTCATGATCTTCTTTCAATATGTTTTCAAAGTTCTACAAATCTCATTCCCTTATTCAAAAATCATAGATTGATCAAAGTTTTCTCAAGTCAATTCAAGAACAATAAATCCAAAATATATTTTTACAAATTTGAAAAATGATTGAGATAATTTGAAGGCAAGTTAAGGTGACAAAATTTAAATGAATTGGAGGAATTTATTGATTTTATTTTACTTTTTAGATTACTTTATTTTTATTCTTTCTTTTTCTTTTTCTTTTTCTCTCTCCTCTCCTTATCCTAGCATTTTTCTCGTGGTATTATTATTATTATTTTTAATCATGGCTTGTTGTCATTACCACTAATTGTACTGTCGTTTGACAAATGACATCAGTGTTGGAGTCCACGTTTGCTAATTAAAGGAAAGATTCTAAGTATGAATAACTAAAAGTAAAGTCACGATCACTTATGCTTAAAGTGGATAATATCATACTGACGTGTAAAACTTTATTCTTTTAGTGGTATTAGAGTCGTGCCTTTATCTTAACTTAACTATATCGATATAATTCTCAATTGTCAAACAAAAAAATTGTGAGTCTCGAAGGTGTGGTCTTCGTGTGACTATGTGACTTAGGTGTCAAACAAAAAAAATTCTAAGGCTCGAAGGTGTCTGTGTGAGCCTTGAACGTATAGTCATAGTGAGGATTCATGGTAGAACTTTATTGAACTAGCAATGTGTTCCAGAGAAGCGGAGTTATCTAGAATAGTGCTAGATAGATAGATGACTGTTTAAGGAAAGGCTCAATGATGTACTTGTTCGGGGATGATTATTTGAATACACATTGGCAAATTAAGGGAAAGATCCTGGGTATATAAGTAAGGGATATTATCTCAATTGGTACGAAGCATTTTGGAGAATCCACGAGAGCTTATGCTCGAGGGAACAATATCATACCAGTGTAGGCGTTTTTTGTTTCAATCATTTAGTGCTTCTTGAAAGGTATTAAAGAACAACCGAATTGGTAGTAAGGAACGAAAACCTAGATAAAAAATTATTACTTTCAAAGGCAAAAACTGGTCAGACATCTCGGGTTGGATGACCTCTCAGACTGATTTAGATTCTCTACTAGTTAGGTATAACTTATGTTAAAATTCAAGTACTACATACCTCTTTAGAAACGATCGTTTGGTCAATTCAAAGACAGTCCACTAGACGAGACACCTTGACAATCCTTTCACTTGTAGGACCAACCCATTATGGTTGACTCTCATCCCTTCTTGACGGGTTAGTCTCGTAATCAATTTTTCTTAATTTTACGCTTCAAACTTTGTTTTATCTATGCAAACTTCCACGTCTTTGTATTTTTTACATCATCTTATCTAATTAATTGAAAATATATCATTTAAGGACGAAGCGAAAAGAAATAACCAATCAAATTAAGACACATCATATAACTTTAAATAAAAATGACGTAATTTATAATTTGAAATATATATATATATATATAAAAAAAAAGTGGATTATTTGAAATATTTAAAAGTTGAACAAAGGAGAAGAATCCAATGTAATTTTTTTATAACCCACTTTGTCTTATTTTTTTAAAATTTTGACTTAAATTTTAAAAACATTTTAAAAATATATAAAAATTAAAATAAAACAATTGTGAAATTACACTTTAATCCATTAAAGTATTTGAATGTCAATTATTATATTAATTATTATGGATATGACGATTAAGAAAAAAGTTACATATTTTCCTAATTATATTAATTATTAAGGATATGATAATTATTTTTTAAAATTTTAAATTAATAAAAAATAATATTTTTATACGGTCGACGTAACACCTATAACATATTGTTGTGACTGGTGGTGTTGGCTTTCGTTTTTTTAGTTAAACGAAAGATAAATACAAAATAAAAATAATTATATGAATTAATTGATATATGTTAATGAAAATTAAATTAAATTACAATTTAAACAATTATTCAAAATTTAAATATTTGTTTTTAAGTAATATGCAAAATTTAAATGTATTTTTTTTATTAATTTAATTAGTTAAATTTTGTAGGTGGGTTTGAAAAATATTCTGTTCACATTCAAGTGGTTTGACTTAGATGTTGAGTTGACTTAAATAAAAATAATAGTAATAATAAATAATAAAATAACCATTTTGCAAAGTCAATGAATTTATTTGTACTTTTTGTCTCAATTCCATGAATCAATTACTTAAATGTTTTCAACCATTAATGGTGCATTGTCCATAGTTTATTTATTTATTTATTTATTTATTTCATATTTTATTTAATGATGAGGACCATATTTTTTCAATACTAAAATGAGTTGACACTTCATAATGTCAACCCCTACTTACTAGGTTGGAGGACAAAGTCATTGCTCATCAAGGTCAACTCTTTTTAATGGGCCCAATAATTTTAAATTTTTTTATGTTAATCACATGTCATCCATTATAAATTTCTATTTTTGGTGTTGTTTTATTTATTTTTAATATTTAAACTCCTTATCTTCAATAAATAAATAAATATATATATATATATATATATTTATATTTAATGAATATGTTTCTTTTTATAAATTTTTGTAGAATAATTATTTACAACATCATAATATATTATCTTTTAATAAAAATTAAATTGATTTTATAACATGAATTAGTATATTTATTAGATTTTTCTTTTCTAATTTTTAATATAATGATGTATTTTGAAATTTTAAATTAAAAATGGATAATAATAAAATATTTGAAATTGTTGAAGTTCTTCCATTAAATATATGTAATTTATTTCTTTAAACTATGGTTTCATAAAATGTCCATAAAAAATAATTATTTCAAATTTAAAATAATAAATTAACTAATTGACTTTTGAAACCAACACATTGATTGTTTTAATAATTAATAATGATTGAATTAATTATGTTGTTTTTTTGTGACTTTGATATATTTTTATTTAAATGTATTTGACCAATGCATGAAAAAAGTGCATATTTTAACACTTTTTAAATTGACCAATTTGCTATTATTGTTACATGTAAAAAGTCGTATTTGCCCTTGTGACTTTTTTTTTCTCAAAAAAAAAATGGATAAAATGCAATTTTTAAAATTTTGGACTATTTAGGTCAAAAAAACAAGACTCGTTAACACGATTATTTAAACATTGCATAACATATTGATCGATTTAATTAATGTAGATTTGACCCATGAAGTATGCTGGTTAAATAAAATTACGAGATGTGATGTGATGTCCGAGTAATGAAAGGGGTATATAAATGAACTGAGACCACTTCTGAATAAGAGCGATCTTGGAATATGACGACTGTTAAAGGTTTAAAAGAATTGAAAGTCGTTACCGTAGCATCAAAGTACACTTTCCTTATCAGTGGCTGAATCATAGTAACTCTATGATTAAACGTGCTTTACTAAGAACAATTATATGTTAGGCGACCTTGAATTCTCTCAAGATGCATGCGGTTAACCTGACCATGTTATAGGGGAATATCGGGCCCATCAGGTATTAACTTTAAATTATGAATTATGATACCGAATCCTGAACATTGGTCGTTACATGTGAGAAAAAAACATGTTCACTAATCTACACCATCATTTTTTTCCCGTTTGTTCATCTGTTCTTATTTTATCCGGTTAACGTACTATTTTATTAACATTGCATCGTCATTTCTCGTTTTAATTGGTGTATATATTAATATTTAAATAAAAAAAATACAAATACAAAGAATTTTAAGAATCACAAGCAAAAAACTTAAAATTAAAATTAAAATTGGATAATTTTTTGTTTTCAAATATGATGGGCTGTTTAATTACTATTGTGGGCTTCCATTTTGTTGGGCTTTGTTAAAATTATTAAAGGGCAAAATTGAAATAATATAACTGGCTTTACATATATATATATATATATATAGTCTATGAATATATTATTAAATTGAATGAATGGTTAATTTACGAATTTGCCCTTAATATAGCGTAGTTAAATGAGAATACATTCCCACAAGTTGGGAAATTTGTACGTTAAAAAAAGAGAGAAATTTAATATAATTTACATTTTATTATATAAATCATTATTTAAAAAAGAAATGAAAAATAAAAATAATAAAGAATTGTATAAGATCGAGTAGAATATTGAGGAAGAATATATTGCTAGAATAAATATATTCGAATGCATATTTTATTAAGGAAATTTTATTTTTCTATTTTTTTGTTTTTTTTATGAACTATACATAATTATATTAAATATAAAATTTTTAAGACTTAAATAATAAAAATTTGGACTTTTATTATCCATATATGATTTTTTAATTTTCGTATTCTCTATTTACTTTTAAAAATAAATTGGATCATAATTTTTATTGATATTTTGTTAACATTTTATAATAATAACAATTTTGTTTAGATTTTAAATAAAACAATGTAAAATTATTAAAATTTAAAATTTATTTGAGCGAAAATGGTTAGTATTTTGTTTTAAAATTTAAAAAATATTCTTAAATTTTTAAAAGTTTTAATAATATTTTTTAATTTTACTTTTTTCTGAAAAAAATTTAAAAGTACCACTCTACTCTTTACCTTAAAAAAATAATAATAATAATAAATTTTTTTTACTAGATGAAATTATAGATTAATCCAAATTTCTTAATATTAATTTTCAAAATTTATGAGTATTTTTAAAACCAAATTTTGTAAATTGAAAAATATTTATTTTTTAAACTATTTTTGAAATAAAATATAAATATGTTTTTCTTTTTATTTTTGAAAATTTAAAATATGTTTAATTTAATTTTTTTTTTGAAGGTATTATTAAATGCTGAAGAATAACCTTTTTAAAAAAGTATTCTTCCAATTCCACGTCAGCATTTTTGTAGTATTTTATTTCAAACACACTGACCAAGCATCATTCTAATGGTTATAATAATAATAATTAAAAAAAATTAAAATTAAAATTAAAACCCACGGAGGTTAGTTGGCCATTTCAGTCGAACGCCGCCACACCGGTGCTCTCTTCTTCCTGCCATTGCCAATTCAATCAAAGCTCGAAATCTCCATCGTCACTGATTTTAATGGAAGCACCGTCGTTCTCTATCGCTGTTTCTTCTTCTCGGACTGTAATTCGATCATTTCCGTCGTCGTTTCATACCAGCTCTCTCGTTTTTCTTCGCAATAATCGTTACAAAACTTGTCATCTCAAAGTTAAGTCCACCGGTAAGTTTGCGGTTCGTGCCTCATTTTCGGGTGACTCAGGTACTCTCTCTCACTCTCTCTGTTCAGAGGAATTTGTTGCTTGTTTCAATGCTCTCCTTCTAATTTTATCGTCCTTGTTATTATAGTCGTGACTTTGCTGGATTACGGTGCTGGTAATGTTCGTAGTGTGAGGAATGCAATTCGTTACCTTGGCTTCGACATCAAAGATGTTAGATTCTCTTTCTCTCCCTTTCTGTTTGGCCTTGTATGGTTTTTGCGCTACAATAGGATAATGAGATAGCTAATGATTGAAATTGCAGCAGTTTGTACTTCGAATTTGATTAAAATAGTTTTTGTTATCGGAATTCTTTTTGGCATTTGATCAAGATTTATGATCTGTTGAAAATCTTGTACCGATTCCTTTACTTTGAATTCCAGTGTTGTTATTGCTAGTTTAGTCGATGAGTATTTAGTGTGCCTCATGCCATTTTTTATGATGATTTTCTTTTTGTAACCATTTAGCAATAATTTGACATATGAAAGATGATTTTTAGGTGCAAACTCCAGAGGACATTCTAAATGCAAAACGCCTAATATTTCCTGGAGTTGGGGCATTTGCTCCAGCCATGGATGTGCTAAACAATAAAGGGTATCTGTTTATTTTTGGTTTGAATGGTGCAAATTAAAAGACGTAAGCAGTATTTATGGTTTGGAGTACGTGTGATGTTTTGCAGAATGGCTGAAGCACTCTGTACTTATATTGAGAATGATCGCCCATTTTTAGGCATTTGTCTTGGGCTTCAATTACTCTTTGAATCAAGTGACGAGAATGGACCAGGTTTGAAACTGATCTTTGCATTTGTTTTATGTTTTGTTTGAATGGAGACTGTAAACATTTCGTTGAAGAGGACAAGAGGTTACAAAGAAGAGATGGCCAAGGCATAAATAAGAAGGGAGGAATAAGTTTAGAATTCTTTTGAGAGGATGCACCAATTTAAAGTAACAAAAATATGAAGTCAAGGAATTCAAATTCTCTTTGCATATTAAATGTCCTTCAATTCCTCTCCTTCACAAATTCCCATAACCCAACAATGAGGGCATTCTACCGAAGAAACACATGAAAATCACTTGCTTGAAGGGTCTTTTCTTGAGGTTGAATTAAATGATTATTTTGAAATCGCTTTTTCTATGATAAGATTGAATTACACTTGTTATGTGTTTCAGTAAAAGGACTTGGCTTAATACCGGGTGTGGTTGGGCGTTTCGACTCTTCCAATTGTTTTAGTGTACCCCATATTGGGTGGAATGCTTTGGAAATCTCAGATGACTCTGAGATCTTGGACGATATTTGTAATCGTCATGTCTACTTTGTTCACTCTTACCGTGCTATGCCAGTAAGATAATGTCTCATTTGATATAATTCCTCTCTCAACATTTTGTATACGGGTGTCCTCTCTCAACATTTTCTCATATTTCAGTCTGACAAGAACAAGGAGTGGATCTCTTCTACCTGCAGCTATGGTGACAGGTTTATAGCCTCAGTTAGAAGGGGAAATGTCCATGCAGTTCAATTCCACCCAGAAAAGAGTGGAGGTAAAATATAATTTGCTTGTGCTCGTTGTTCCTTTTTTTAAAAAAGAAAAAAGAAAAAAGAAAATGGATGATAAGTTTCTTCCTCTAAATTTAAATACAAAACAAGTGGAAAAAGTAAAAACTTGATGTCTTAGTTGGGTTTTACTGCTTTAGAATAGTGGCGTAAACTACTTCATTGTTACAGTCTTTCATGATTGATTTAATCCGATCTAGTTTTCTCCTTGGCCTGTTATACCTCTTTTTAGACAATTTCCGTATTGTTGCGTACTTTTTGATGATTAGTGGCACATATGTATAATTATCAGATGTAGGCCTGTCTGTCCTCAGAAGATTCTTGCTTCCAAAGTCAACTTTGACCAAGGTATGTTAACTTTCATTCTTGGACGTGAACATGTTATCTACATCACGTTTTTTTTAGATTGACGAACAATTTGAAGTGTTCATTTAAGACAGAAACCTACTGAGGGGAAGGCATCAAGGCTTGCAAAAAGGGTAATAATCACTCAACTCTAACAATATAACACCTTCATTTTAATTTACGTGTTTCACTTATATATTCTTACCCCACAAGGCAGAGCCCTCAGAGGGTAATAAGCCTTGCAAAAAGCTCATCATTTTTCTTATCCCACTTTGGGGTATTTATGTCCATCCTTCCGTCCTCTGTACATATTCTTGTTAAAAAAAGTTGCCCTCTGTAAATGTGCTAGGGGAGATTGTCACCAAATCTTTTTTATTCTCTTAGGTAATTGCTTGTCTTGATGTGCGGACAAATGATCAAGGGGATCTCGTTGTTACCAAAGGGGACCAATATGATGTAAGGGAGCAATCAGAAGAGAATGAGGTAAACTAGTTTTTCATGCCACATTAAACATTTTGATACAGTTGTCAAATAAGATTAGTAACTAGTTGGGGCATGTGTAAGTTAGTGAAAACATTTTCTATATAAAAGCTTTTAGACAATTTTCCCAGCCAGAAGTGCATTTAGTATTTTCAGTTATAGGAAGGCAGCATATATTGGTATAGTTGTAGTCTTTAAAGATGGAAAGAGGGTCTTTTGAGGTGTGATGCATTTGCAGTTCAGCAGATTACTTTGCGCCTCGAATGCATCTGAATTTAATTACTTTTTTTTTGGGTAAAAGGTAGGGTTCATTGTAGTTGGTTTTATTATATATTATAGGTCATGGCTCTTGGATAATTTTTTACTCCCTTTTGAGGATCCTTTTTTTATGCCTTCTTTTGCCTTGAAAAAAATCTACTTTTTTTTTTTTTTGGGGGGGGGGGGGGGGG
>NW_019272022.1:1998154-2070157 GCF_002738345.1 Cucurbita maxima
GGGGGGGGGGGGGGGGGGGGGGGGGGGGATAAGAAACCATTTCATTTGAAAGTATGAACTTACAAAAGATGGGAAAACCCAAAAGGATAGTCTCAAAAGACCTCTCCAATTGGTTAGGAGGGTAGCAAAGCTATGGTGATGGAAGGGAGGGAGCATTTACACCAAGTCACAACTGTATTAACTATAGCCTACAAAAATCTAAAGCAGGATGACTCCCTTTCTTGAAAGATTCTTCTGTTTCTTTCTTTCCAAATGTTCCAGCAAAAAGCTCTAATAACATTCTCCCACAAAATCTTCTTCGACCTTGTGAAAGAGTGAATGAAAGGAGAAGGTGTGGATCTTCTGGGAGGAGCATATGCCAATTGAATGCCAAGATTCTTGCGTTTCTATATTTAAAAAGAGATTCAAAGAAAATCCTAATACCAGCTACCGATCTGGCTGTCTTATAATTTGCAATAACTTTTCTTTTTACTGGTTTTTTAATTATGTGATCATGTCCTGGAAAATTTAGTTAGTTATAAATATATAAATATAGGACCTTAATTCACAACTTGTTTATTTTACACAATCTGTTTGGCAGTTTATTTTAATACCAGTGGCTAAAATGCCAACTTTTGTGATTTTGAGGGACTGATTAGGGTAGTGTTCCCATGGTCTTTCAATTTGCTAGGAAGGAAGATGCTTCATTTTATGGAAATGACGCTATTATTTTATGTTTAGGTGAGGAACCTTGGCAAGCCGGTTGAGCTTGCTGGACAATACTACAAGGATGGAGCTGACGAGGTATTCCTCACCACCTTTTATCTTAAAAACTGTCATCCTCCAAGTAATTATTACTTTCAAAATGATACTATTTGGCTTTTAATCTGCTTGGTTCTGATGATGCCAAATTGTAGGTCAGTTTTCTGAATATAACTGGTTTCCGTGATTTCCCTCTTGGCGACTTGCCAATGTTGCAGGTTAGTTAGATTGTAATTGCAATTATTTTCCACAATATTGTTGCCAAATAAATAAATTTCATTCTAGTTCATTTTCTAATCTCTATCCTCCATGGTTCTCATCATAGGTTCTGAGATACACATCAGAAAATGTTTTTGTACCATTGACTGTTGGAGGCGGAATTAGAGATTTTACGGATGCAAATGGCAGGTGTGCTCTTTGTATTAACTAAGGGTACTTATTGTTTTTTAATGCTTTGATCAACTTTACGGGTAGTATGTTACGCCGTTATGCTGCTTTGACCTACTTCACGAACAGTTTGTTATGCATATCCTTGTCAGACACTATTCTAGCTTGGAAGTTGCTTCAGAATATTTCAGATCTGGAGCTGATAAAATATCTATCGGAAGTGATGCAGTTTATGCTGCTGAGGAATATTTAAGAACTGGTGTGAGTGTTATATCAATAATCTGTTTTTGAGTTTACTTGTGTGATGGTTGTTTCACTTATATGGTTCTTGAATATCTGCTACCAGGTAAAGACTGGAAAGAGCAGCTTGGAACAGATTTCTACTGTTTATGGAAATCAGGTGAGTACTATCAATAGCGCCGGCTGTCATTCTTATCATTCGTGTATTTAATCCTGGTATTGAAATATAAGGTCCAGATTCCAAAGGGCTTGTTGATACTGCAGTGTCTGCTTTTCCTTGTTACCTGCATTTTCTAAATAACTTCATTTGGTGCTGTCTGTCCAAACTGTGTAATTTGCATTTTTGCTTTACCTGTTTGGATGACGGCCTTATTCTTCAGGCTTCCGGTAATGGAAGCATTTAACAAATTACCTGACACTTCTCCTCTCTCTTTTTTCTTAAACTCTGTCATGTCTAGTTTATTTCTGTTTGTGATTAACTGATTCACTCACTGAAGAGGCTTGTATAATATGAAACAATTTATTAATTTAGTGTACATAGACGTTTAGTCTTTGTTCTTGATAGCCTGAATAATAGCAATCAATGAGTTTGTCGAAAATCTACATTTCAGGCTGTCGTGGTAAGTATTGATCCTCGAAGAGTGTACCTTAAAAGTCCTGATGATGTGGAGTTCAAAGTCATCCGAGTTACTAACCAAGGTAAATGGATATTTCATTTCCCTTGTCTCCTCAAAACCCTTCTAGCCCCTGTGGATTAGAGGTGTACAATGATGGTGAATCCTGCCCTTGCAATGTTTTATTTTTCTCTTGATGAATGTGTGAAATGCATGAGAATGGGAACTATTAAGCCAGTGTTTATTGATAGACCAAGTTTACTGATACGGTTATACGTTTGAGAGAATCTGTTTGAGCTTGGATTGAACTTATGAAGGTGAATTTATGTTGATTTCAGGTCCTAATGGAGAAGAATATGCATGGTATCAGTGTACAGTAAGTACTATTTTTCCTCTCACATTTACTTCGCAATGAAATTTTCTGAATGCAAATTTCTTTTCAACAAGCTGCCAATAATATACTCCTAGTTTTTCATGAACAAAATTGAGAGTTTGATTTACTACGACACACTCTTGCTTCAGTTGAAACTGAGATTAGAAAACTCCCAGTTGGTTTTTATTTATTTATTATTTCTTTTATCTTCCCCAAATTTCTCTTAAAGAAAACTTATATTAAAAGCAAGGTGAGGGAAAGATCAGATTGGTTTTTAGAAAATTGTCAGAAAATAAGGGAGGGAGGGTCATAAAAGGTAGAAATAAAATTTACTCTTAATTTCAACGTGGGGGGAGACTTGGAGACTAAAAGAATGTTGTTTTTTTAATATAATTCTTTTTTAACTTTTTTGATAGTTCAATTTTTTTTTTTTTTTTTTTAAATTCAAATTGTTTGGGCTTGTATCTTTTGTTGAGAAATCTAGAATTTGGAGATTGTTGTTCAGTGCTTCCACCTTCAAAAAATTTCTTTAAACCATTTGTTTTTTTTTTTTTTTTTTTTTTTTTTTTTTTTTTTTTTTTTTTTTTTTTTGTTCGCTAGGTTAATGGAGGTCGAGAAGGTCGACCTATTGGAGCTTATGAGCTTGCAAAAGCAGTGGAGGAGCTTGGAGCTGGAGAAATACTGCTAAATTGCATAGATTGTGATGGTAAGGATGACAGTTCCATGCAATAAACATTTCATAATCACTCTCTTCCAAGCATAAATATCATCTTCGCTTTTTCCTTTTTGTTTTCTTTCAATGAGAAACCTCCTACATATTACAAGAACTACAAAGGTTAGAAGGATAGAAATCCTTCAGGTTAGTCCAAGGAGGACGTTAACAAAAGACTTGCCACTCGGTCATAATTGCATAACTTGGATGTATGAACTGGCCGTAAGAAATTAGCAAATGCATAAGCTCCCATGTCTCTCCCTCTATAGCTCTCTCTCTTACGTAGTCCTTTGAAGATTGAAGATTGAGGCTTAGCCCAACTGTTGTCCGCAGAGACCCACTTGCTAAGACATTTCCTCATTTGAACTGGAGGCTATGGACTTCCAAATATCCTCGATGCTGTCAATGGGGAATCCTTGATGAGGTATGATGGTGAGAAGGGGGGACCTGTTTGAGAATTTATCTGAAGCCTCATAAATGCATCTTGATTGAGATTGTCTAGCCTTTCATGATTAGAAGATAAGCCTATGTAGAAGCTTTGATTCCTTGATCGATCCAAATGGTCGTGTAGACTGCCCCAATGCTTTGAGGTTGACTATGGAAAGAGCAATACGATTGGGGAATTTCAATATTCTTAGAAAGAACCACCCAATTCCCAATTATTTGAGAAACATGCATGCTTTTATTTCTTTCTCTTGTATGGAGGATAATCTGCCTTCTTAAAGACTATTACAATCTAATTTTGTTTCTAACTAAATTTTCTCAGGTCAAGGAAAAGGATTTGATTTAGATCTAGTAAAGCTGATATCTGATTCTGTGAGCATCCCTGTTATTGCCAGCAGCGGTGCTGGGTGTTCTGACCATTTCTCAGAGGTGTTTAACAAAACAAATGCATCTGCTGCCTTAGCTGCTGGCATTTTCCATCGCAAGGAGGTATTCCCTGAGATCCCTTTATCTTAGCTGTGCATACAAACACCAAATGATCTGATACCATATTTTAGCCTCGATTGACGATTTATTTAGAATAAAACTGTCGTTTGATTTAATCAAGTTTGAAATGTTCATTGCCCCTGATTTTCCGAGAGCATGTGATTAACTGTCACCTATATGCTCATTTAACATAGTGTGTGAGACGAGAAGCTATATGACATTTAATTCTAATAACTCTGAACATCATTAATACTTAACTTCTTAGATTTGATGCACCGTAGGTCTAGGAAAATCATAGCTCACTCCCCGAATTTTTAACTATTCTAAAATCAGTCAGCCTATCTGTATTATCTATACATAAGATTGTGATTAGCCTTCCCTATTAGCTTCCTATTTGATAACCATGTTTGTTTTCGCACTATTTTTTTCCAATAGTTTTCATTATTGTTAAGAAAACATTTGTATTTTTGGTCAAATTCGAAAATCAAAAAATAAGTTTCTAAAAACTTCTCTTTTTTTCGTTTTTAAAATTTAGTTTGAATTTTGAAACTAAATAAATAACAAAACAAAAAAATTTGTAGGTAGTTTATAAACTTGTACCTGAAAATCTGTCACCATTCTGCAGTCCGCAGGACATATTCTTACGGTTACCAGTTATATGAGTTTAGTTTGTTCCCTTCCGTGGGAAAGGGATCTTTTTATGAAGAGTCAGGAGTTTGACTAATTTTGTGAGAGATCTTTCTTTCGAGCTAGAAAAATAATAAAATATTCAGGAATTGGGATAGTTCTGGTAGCAATGGTTGGTCGGTTGATATTTGGACTTCTGTTTTTAGGTCTTTTGTAACTATCCGCTAAATCATATTTTACTTGATAGAAACTTGTTTAAATTTGGCTTCTTTTTTGTGGGGTTCTGTTTTTGTATTCTCGTGTGTTCTTTCACAAATTTGGCTTCCTTTTTGTGGGCTTTTGTGTTCTGTATTGTCGTGTAATCTTTCACTTTTTCTACCTGATCAGTAGAAAAAGAGAGGGAAAAAGAAAGGTTTGTTGTCCCTCTAAGCATCTAGTGGTGTGGATGACAGGTGGCTATTCAGTCCGTAAAAGGGCATTTATTAAAGGAAGGCATAGAGGTCAGAATTTAAGGACATCAAAGGTCGGCCTGTCTTCGCAGGAGAGGCATCAATTTTGAGGATTGCCAAAAGGTAACTTGGAACAACAACCTTTGTGTGGTATTTAATACCCTCTGATTTTGCTGTCATGTGATGCTGATTTAATTTATGCTGACCTTTAAGTTTGTAATTTATTGAACAATTGAATGAGACCTTTACTTCAATTAATTTTGAGGATTGCATTGACTTCGTATTGATTATTCCTATTAATTTCAGATAAATAATGCCAATTCAAACCGAGTAATTGAACGTCATTTTTCCTCATAATTATTTATATTCCAAACATATTAATTGTCTTTAATCTTCCTATGTAACTTACTGTAACGATGGAAATAAAAATTGGATGTAGACTGATATATATACACAAATATATGTATGAAATGTTGTAATGGTTGAAAAACTTTGTTTTATGTTCAACGTCTCATTCATAGATTTTTAGTGCAAGATCTCATTCATAAATTTTAGTGGTGGATAATAATTGTATCAATTAAAATTCTAAAACTTTAATATCAATTTAAATTTTTGTATAGTTTTCACACTCTATTTTCTCCGTTGAGAATGTACGATAATTTGTATTGTTACTTTGATATTCAATGATTTTAAATTTATTGTAAATAAATTTTCAGTAAATTTAAGTAAAAATAGTTACAAATTCCTAACAAAAGATAAAAAATGATTCAATTAAAAAAGTTTAGCCTTTAAACGATCTTTAAATTGATACAATGATTGACCAATAGTATATAAATTGACTTTTTTCCTCAAATTATAAATAAATGAATTCTACCTTACGATGTCATGAACCAACCTTTTTTCAATTTAAGATTGAACTCAAACCTAATCCAACATTTAAATTGGATTCCAAATTACTTTCAAACATTCCACGTTCCATGTAGCAAGCTTCTGAAATCATGCAAAACTTTTGAAATCGATATTTCTCGGGCCCCCGAGTTATTAACTAATCTTAAGTTCTCATTTTTTAAATGCTTAAACCTCGACTGAACTTCAACAATCAAAGAAATAAAGCAATACTAACCAAGAAATCAAAAGTTCCAACTAATACATTGCAGCCTCGCCGAGCTGAGTTTCGAACACACAAGCTGTATTCGCATGAGGAAAGGAAACCATCCCTGTAAAACTTGTCAATAGAATTGCTTACTGCTTAACACACAACAAACAAACAAACAAACAAACAAACAAAAAAAAAAATCAAAATTGGAACTTGAAACATTTCCAGGTTGGGCAATAAATCCCATAGATGACTTCATTATAAATAATAATAATAATAATAATAATAATTCAACAGCATGGGCGTGGTAGTTCCCGCAGCACAAATTCATGGAAAATCGCTTAAAAAACATGCTTTCCAACAAGATCCTCATTCAGTATCAATTATGAGACAAGCCGCAATTACTTATGGGAGCACAACAAGTATGGGAAAATTCTACAAAACTTAAAATCTGAGGAAAACGTGTATTTATTTCTCAAATGGTTTGGGAAGGTTTTGGAGTTTTACCCTCTTATGGAAACACTCCACGCTGATGATATCTTCATAACAGCTTTGGTTTTCAGAGACTTTAAATGTCAAGGAGAAGTCTCCGTGGGTCTTCCACGACATCTTTGATGCGGCGCAAAAAGAACACCGCCTCTCTCCCATCAATGAGTCTATGGTCATATGTTAGAGCAATGTACATCATTGGCCTTGACACAACGTTGCCTCCAACCACAACCGGACGGGGGACAATTGAGTGCATTCCCAAGATTGCAGACTGCCAAGAAATTTCAGATTTGCAGATTTTTATCAAGAAACGTAAGAAACGAACATCTAAAAAAAGGAAGGAAATACCTAATAATATAGTCCAGTTGTAGAATGAATGAACCAGCAAATCATGGATAAGATAATATATAATATATTTAATTTTCAAGGATGCGAGGGTATATTTTCATAAGTTTCCATGAATAAAGTTCCATTGGAAGTAAGGTGATATCATTGAGAAAGTAACTGCATGACATGGTTATTTGAGACTCAAAATGTGCATGATATTTTTGGGCGGGGGGAGGATTCATGACTATGAGCACAAACCTGAGGAGGATTAATAATGGGGGTACTCAAAAGGCTTCCATAAACACCACCGTTGGATACGGTGAAGGAACCTCCAGCCATCTCGTCAATTGATATGGTACCGTCATTTGCCTTCTTCGCAAGGGTGTTTATCTCCTTCTCTATGTCAGCAAAATTCATCTTATCAGCATTTCGAATTACTGGCACAACAAGACCCTGCATGAAAAAATGATGAAACATAATGTAGCAACTTTATATCTCTTCATGATTCATGATCTACATCCTGAGCAGAAACTTTAGATCTTTGAATGGATTTTGGTCAGTGCCAATTATATTGACATCATGACCGGTAAATTCAACGCGGATTTTGATGTCATACTTCAGAGACCAGAAATCCTAGAAGACGGCCCCTTTAAAACTTCAGATGTGATGGACCTTTATAAAAGATGAGTCAACTAACAGGAGCAAGTACCCCCACAAATCTTTGGCCTCTCTTGGGTTTAAGAGCAACGCCAAGGGAGGTCTAAAATAATGTAAGGAATCTATTGAGAAACTAGGAGGAATCATAGTCCCTTTTCTGTTATCTGTTTGCAGTTCACCATTAGGTTCCTTTACAACAAAAAGAAAACTACCAAGGCATGGAAAACTTGAACAGACCTTAGGAGTGCCAACGGCTATGCTAATGTCTACATAGTCTCTGTATATTATATCATCCCCATCAATCACAGCATTAATAATAGGTTGATTCTGAAGCCCACTGACAGCAGCCTGAAACATGAAAAGAAGAAAATGAATTGGCAAAACAATCATAACCTCGTTCACATCTGGAATTAACATATCCACAAAGTTAACAGAGTACATACTTTAATAAATCCAGACATAAGACCCAACTTGACTCCGTGCTTCTCAACAAAAGCATCCTTGTAATCAGAACGAAGCTTCATCAAATTTGTCCTACATAAAGGCAGTTCATAAGCTAAACATGAAGCAGCAAAGAGCTAACATAAATGCATGAAGATGTGAAAGTAAACCCAACTAATAAGATTTCGTACTAAAAAATGCATCCAATAGGGAACTGCAAACCCCCAACATATACTTAAAATGCCCAAAGATAGCTACAGTCTAAAGTGGATTTACATGTTGGAAATGGGGTGGATTAGATCAAGTAATCTTTTTTTTATAGAAAACAAAGTAATCACTAGATATGCACGACACGATGCACCAAAAAGGTTGAAACTAACAACGTTTAAGGAAGTAACTGGAAAGCCAAGCAAGGTAAAATAGGGGGCTGCATGGTAGTTTCTGCATGGGCAGAGGAAAATCAATGCAAAAAAACTTGTGCGAAGACCGATAATACGATTGATGTAAGCTTACATGTCAACTTCATTGAAGGTGGTCAACATAGCAAATGTGTTCTGAGAATCTTTCAATCGCGTAGCAACCCTCTTTCGAAGCCTTGTCATTGGAACCTAAAGTCATGACAATCCCAAGAGTAAGTCATAGGGATAAGATCATAAACATACAATGAAAAATATATAGAAAGTGAATGTGAAGGCCATGCAGAATTTAAATTATGGTCCGTACTCGTCTTTCCCTATCCTTGGGAGGAAGCTGGGGTTCAGTAGCCGAGCGTTTTGGAGGTGGTGGAGATGGTGCCTTAGGCTTCATGCTAGTAGGTGTTTCAACTTTAGGCTTTTCTACTTTTTCAGCTGGAGCAGCCGGAGATGCAGCTTGCTCTGGTGCTTTCTCAGAAGGAGCAACATGAGTTACACCTTCACCAGATTTTGAAATAACAGCAACCTTGGTTCCTGGTTCCACGGTATCTCCTTCCTTGGCAACAAACTGGGAACATTTATATTAATTACCCATCAAGTTACAAGACGCAAAGAAGGAAATTAAATAGTAGAAGTCCAGAAATAGTCACCTTCAGGATAACACCAGCTCCTGGACTAGTGACATCAATTGTAACCTGATAGAAAATTAGCAGCAAAGGATTTAAATGAAACGTCAAATCATATTCAGAGGGAGAAGAAGGGAAAGAAAATCAATTCTCCACTATAAATCTAAAAAACACCTTATCTGTTTCAATTTGAGCAATTGCTTCATCCAATTCCACTCTATCACCCGGATCTGTACTCAACATATAAGAATGGCTTCTTAATAAATCACCAACAAACCAGTGTATTATGTAGCAATAAGCAATATACTTAATAACCAAAGAACATACTCTTCAGGAATTTTGCCAGCGTTCCATCAGTAATAGACTCAGCCAATGGAGGGACAACAACGTCAAGCAGATCCCCTTTATTGCCAAACATGACAATAGGTTAATTACAAATAATAATAATAATAATAATAATAATAATAATAATAATAAATGTGGCACTTAGACGACTAAAGTGGGCCTATTCTTATGTGAACTAAACTTTTTATTGATGATGTGAAAAGCCACAAGGAAACCAAAGGAGATTACAAAAGGGCTCTCCTATTAGTGTTAGCTATAAGAGTCCTAATGTTCCTAGGATGACAAACAACGTCAGCTAACCACAAAATTTTATACAAAGGCAACTAAACCACAAGAAATGTTCAAGACAAAACACAAACAAAAATCATTAAGAAAAGACAGTGATATCGCACCATTATCTGAAGAGAAGTTCCGGCCATTCATTTGCATCATAGGTCTTTGCAGCATACCCACAAAAGCTACCCTGATCACCATATTAAAATATAAGAACCAAAGGGGACAATAGCAAAAGAATTAATGAAAATTTCTCTTAAAAAATAGTGATTACAAGGAGCCCTATTGAAAAGAAAATCTCTACTTGCTTGGCATTCCGCTGAAACCAAGTTTTCAATTAGAAAAGCAACATTGTAGTGATTATTATAACGAGGACCAAGAGATTTATTTATCAATCAAATGACAAATTCCTCACTCAAGATAAATATATATATATTGTCTTTACAAGTAGAGCTCAAAGAGGCTAATGACAAATGGCTCATGTTAAACTAAATAAATATCAAAAGTTCAAGTGGGAATTCTTTTTTATGTTTTTTCTACAATTTGTGGAAATCAAGTTTCAGGTTGAACTGAAATCTCAGGATGCACATAAAACAAATTAAATAAAGGGTTTGCAATGATGAAAACCTCCATCACAAGGACATGGTTATTCATATGGAATTTTTTTTTTTAGAATAATAAAATAATACAGATTTTAATCATATGGAATTTTTTAGAGAAATTGGGGACAAAGAAAAAGATAACCTAAAAATATCTAAAAGATTCTTCATTATAAAAAATTTAAAAATAAAATACAAATGAGAGATTCATAACACACTAAAGAGTGTGCACTTGGACTGAAACACACGACAAATTGTGTTTGAATGAGGGCACCTCACTTCTTTGAAATAGGTGCACACCCCTCGCTATTTCGAGAAGCATGGCTAGGCACACTTTTCCAACCATTGCATGTGGGAATGAGAGCTAAACAACCAACGAAAAGAAAGATCAGCTTGATCTTCTATGTTGTTGCAACAAAGAAGACGCCAACTAGAAGCTACATTAAGTTAGATAACCTCTTTTGAATATTGTACATAGTATTCACCTTACCAAGGACATTAAACCCAACGTAAAAAAGATTTTTCCCTGGCTTCTCAAACTTCATAAACAAACAAAATATTATTTACAAATGCTACACTTGAGTGCGAAATGTTCAACAAGGGATTGACATGGAAACTCCCCCAAGTATTTTAAGCTTCCACAACGCAGTATCTTGATTTAGAGAAGGCTTGATACCCATGATAATGCTAGAAAGAGCTAACCAACCTAGATTTATTCTTCTAATCAATAGATGAAAGACGAAAGAAAAAGGAATGTGGTTTGAGATTTATATTGACCTTAAAACGCTAACGATCTAGCAGGTCATAATTTATAGGATACCATTCTTCCTATTGAAGGTTTTGGAGAAAAATAAAGAGGGTCAATCTCTAATTTTCTTTCAATTTCCAATTTCTCTAGTATTATTACCAGGTCACAAAGAAGGAAGACTTGTTCTACTAGAGACTCATCACGAGGACAACCTCCATTACCATTTTTCTTTCTCCTCTATTGGGAAAAGAACAACTTTCATTGAGAATGAATGAAAGAATACACAAAAAAGTACTGAAAAAAAAAACCCAAGCGAAAAGAAGGCAACAGTTGTAAAACAAAAAACACTAGTCTATTTCTTGTCTCTTGGTGATGTACTAGAATGAGAAACAACAACTAAAATCCACGATATGCTTTAATCATTCTAGTATTTGTCGGCAAAATTCTATATTGTATTTATCAAAAAAGATTATGTGACATTACATAGACTTGCGTTTTAAATGCAAAACAAAAACAATATAAACTAACAATGTTTTTCATGTAAAGTACCACATATGTTGGGTCTACGTTTGGAGATAGATGTCCCAAGATTTCTATCAAATGCAAAACAAAAATTCAACAATAAAGACTAACAACGTTTTTCATGTAAAGTAAGGATAGAAATAAAATGGTGAAAGTACAAGGACTAAAATAAAATAAGTGTAGTCATTCAAAGGCAAAAATAAGATTTAAACCTAATGATTCATGGTAGAAAAAACAGTTTAGTGGGGCATCAACCAACAATTACAAAATAGTAACAATCATCTTTTTAAAAAAATGGATTAGGATATAACAACAAAATAAGTTCATGAATTTACCATTCAGTTGGAATCAACAAAGAATATGAAGGATTTCAAATGACATGGTATTAAAAACTAGAAATGATTTTGAATTCTCAATTTACTTTGGAATAAAATACATTTGAAATGAATGTACTAAAATTTTGTTGTTTGGATGTTATTAAGAAAATGGAAATTTTGAAATTATATCCTTCTATTGGATGAGATAATTTGATCAGTTCAATCTGATAATCTCAAGGTATAAAGCGATAATGGTAACTGACCTTAGAGATTGTGGACTGCTAACAGGACCACCTACAACACGGGCATCGATCAATCAAACGAAATCATATATTTGAACCAGGTGCATGAGGTAGGAGCTTAAGCAAGTACGTAGAGAAGTTGTAATCAAAATTACCAGGTGAAAGTAGGTGAGAAAAGTTTCTGACATGTCCAAAGCTTCTACATTGGTGCAAAATCTAAATGTGTAAAGAAAATAGGGCATGTAAGATTCATGAATAATTCATTGCATGAAAAAATTCCAAAAAACATCCCCGTTAAATTTCATTTCATTTCACAGAGAGGTTTGTTTTAGGAAGATTGAAGAGATACATAGCAAATACTTCTTGCGTACTACAGGCCGTTCGTGCCTTGTCAAAACATATCCTATCTATCAACATTAACAACCACCTCCAGACAAAGCGCACAAGGAGACAAAGACATCAGAAGACGTAACTACCTCTTTCTCAGCAACGGTGCGAACTCTTCCTGCAGAAATGGAAGGTCGAATTGCCCGCAAATATTGCACAGAAAACTGAAATGAAAGCACTACAGAATCAGATAACTGTGCCTACCGATACAAATCATATACGCATCACGTAGACCTTGAGAAAATGGATAGAATGCACTGAAACTCACCAGATTAGAGCCACCAGACGCAATCCGTCGTCTTACGACTCCAAAACTCATTTTCTCAGCTCCTGACCAAGCAAGTAAGACGAAAATCAAAGCAACAATCAAGTCACAGTATGAAAATCCACAAAAGTGCTTTCTTTCCCGATTTAAGTCGATGAGAATACATCCAGAGACAAAACAGAAACGAACTCCTAAATCAAATGCGCACATCGAAACAAACCAAAAAGAAAAACGCAAAAAGAAAACAAAAACAAAAATAAAAAGAACCTAAAATCAAAACAAGATCACAGAAACCGATTTCCTAATAACTCAAACAAAACAGAGAGACAAATTTCTCAGCCGCCAAACGAGAACTAAACTCATCATACAAACAAGAACAAGAACAAATCGATTGAAAGCACTTACCGGAACGACAGAGACTGGAGGTACTCCCGGAGATCAACGCAAAAGGGTTTCGAAGAGAAACAGCGAGAGGAGGAAGAGGGAGTAGGGAGGAAAAGGAATGTCGAACACGTTTCGATTTGTTTCCTTTACGCCATGATATGGAAAATTGGAAGGCTCGAGGCTCGCACAGGGTGTGGGCCAGTTCAAGTGAAACCGGACACGTGTCTTGTTTTTATTGGAAAACAATAGAAAGTCAGAATAGTTGTGAGAGCTCTATAGATTAAAATATTATTTTCACACTCCCACTTATATTTTTTTCAATTGTCTAAATTTAATATGGTTAAATAATAATTATAACTAATAAAATAAATAAATTTTTCGATGACCAAAATAGTAATTTAGCTAATTTTATTTTTATATTTCTAAAAGGGCAATTTCATTGGATGCCATTAGATTTTGTGTGGTTTGACCTATTTGCCCCTCGTTTTATTGTCCTATTTTGAATTTTCAAACTTTTAATAATTTAGGAAATAATAAATTACAACGATAATTTTTAGCCGAATATAATATGGAAAGAAAATCATTAGCCACCTAACTTTGTAATTTTCCACGTGGAATTTGTCCATTTTGTTTTTAATATGATAAATGTGAGAGCATTAATTTGAATGTTTGGTTGTTTTGATCCGAGCTTAAAGTAAGTCATCAATCATCGTCTTTCAGATTTTTCGTGGGTGCACGTGTCCCAACAAAACTTCGATTTCATCATGATTTACTAGCCCACCTCGTCTAGGTCAAATCCTTTAGCTCGTGTCAAGCTTTGGTTAACTTACAGATGAGACAAGCTTCTTTGGTCAACCCTAATCCAATGAGAGTTTGATTTACCCCATGAGATAGCCATAGTCGTGCCCCCATAGCTTAGGCAAATTCAAGTCTTGATTCGGACCTAAGAAAATAAATAATTATAAAATTAAATTTAGAAACAGGAAGTTTTGCTCACTTTGACGTTATTATCTGACAAACATCATCGCCCCCATCTGGAAGTTTTGGTGTTTGACGTTGAATGAACGACTAAACTTAGAAACGGGAACGAAAGCTAAAGTCTTCTACATTCTTAGTTATAAGTAATGGTTTAACTATTCAGTGGATCGATTTGTTTCAAATTTGGCTCCTTCCTTATTGGAGCGTCATACATAGGACCATGAGACAACGACAGTCGATCAGTATCAACTAAATCTATAAACTGGGAACGAAAACCAGGTCGGGTCTTCTGCATTTCTAGTTAAAGTAATGAGTTGACTATTCATTTGATCTATTCGTTTCAAATTTGGCTTCTTACTTATTCGAGCATCATACAAATGAATTTGAGACAACGACTATAACAACCCAAGTACACCAAGCATTTGTAACAATCTAAGTCTGCCGCTAGCAGATACTGTATGCTTCGGTCCGTTATGTATCGTCGTTAGCCTCACAGTGTTAAAACGTGTCTGTTAAGAAGATGTTTTTACACTCTTATAAAAAGTGTTTCATTCTCCTATCCAACCGATGTGGGATCTAACGACGATAGTTGATTAGTGACACAACAACGAGCACCTAACAATGATATAAAATCAATTTAAAATTTGTTACCACAACTTGTGAGGTCAAAATAGTCAAATTACTAAAATGATTTTTTTTTTTTTTTCATTTTAATTTCGCATAAAAGTTATCCAAATGCACACAGCGAATAGAAACCCCAAAATGGCTTGGCAGAGTCTCTATCTTCCTCCGCCGGTGAAATCCGTTTTCTCGATGAATTGCATTACCTCCGCCATTGAGTTGCCTGTTCTCCGATCGCATTTCAAGCCAAATCGCCGGCAACGGAAGCAGAACAACTCACAATCTCAGCCACCGATTTACATTTCTCCACAAAGCAACCGATTCGCTTCACTAACAGCCAACGCAATTCCAAACTCTCTAGTTCTCGCAAACACTATTCCTCCGTCGCAGTCCGGCGACGTATCGGTCCTCCTCCAGACAAGGTGCGCTACTTTCTCGTTCTTTTAGATTCGAAAATCGAGCCAATCTGAGATTAATCTCCTCAATTTCTCCGTTCTTTTGGCAATCTGTGCAGCGGCGTGCTTCTGATCGTGTATTTGATAGCGAATTTCATTGTGCCGGAGTTCATTATGAAATCGTACAGTACCGATGAGAGCGAGGGGAAAGCATTGATGGAAGACGAAGAAATAGGCGCCAGTGAAAGGAGGAAGAAACAAGGTTTTGGCGGTAACAAGAGATAGCGAAAATTGAAGGTAAAGCCATTGAACTTTTTTCGTGTTCTGTACAGAAATTGCAATTTTCTTTGCTTTTTTTCGGTGCTTTTGTGTGGTGAAGGTGAATTCAGGATTGTGTTGCTTAGAATAGAGATTGGGAATCGGATTCTCTGTGATTTTCTTTTGCCATTTCATTGAAAAAGGAAATTCTTGTTGTTTGTTTGAAAATATTGTAAGATTACTTGTGAGAAATGGAATCTGGTAATGAATGGAGTTTTAGATTATTCGTTTATCACTGAACAATGTTACACAAAAATCATCCACTTGTGCACATAAAATCGATCATAAAATTCTTCAATGACTAAAGACGTTTTGAAGATCACAGGAATCCTTTGTTCGACATTCGAGGATTTCCCAATCTATTGACATAACTAAGTTTAGGGCATGACTCTAATACCATGTTAGATGAACACGACTCTCCACAATGGTATGATATTGTCCACTTTGAGCATAAGCTCTCATGGCTTTGGTTTGGGCTTCCCAAAAGTCCTCATACAATGGAGAGTGTATTCTTAGATTATAAACCCATCACCATTCCCTAAATTAAAACCCATCACCATTCCCTAAATTAACCAATGTCAACCAATGTGGGACATTTTCATCTAACAATACGATGTGGTTCAAAAACGAACAAATACAAAAGTTGGTGGACATATGACACTCGATTAGAAAAGGGGTACATAAATTAACCTAGACGGACACCTTCCTTTTTGGTAGCTCAATAATAAGAACTTCATAACTAAATGCGCTTGAAATTTTCCTAGGATGCATGTGAGTGAAGACAAAACATGCTGGACGGAAGAGACAGTTTTCACTCTTAAAAGAAAAGAGTAGGGTCGAAATCATGGGGATAGATTGTTACATCTAAAGATATTGAAGATAAGTTGGAAGGCATTTGAAGTGTAAAGATTTCAAGATTTCGATACATTCTTTAATAATGATCAACAAGCCAAAGGCCGATCTAGTAATATCAACAGGCCAGAGATTGATCCAACAATCAACAAGCTGGCTCGAGTACAAGGGGTCGAGATATTTATACATTTTCGAATAAAGAACTAGGAAAATATATTCATACACGCTCTCAACTCGTGGGCTCTTTGGTTGTGTTCTATTATGTTAATTTCAATTATGACCTAATTCGTAAGGAACATAGAAAATCCCTAGGTTTTGCCAGTAAGTAAACTCTTTCTCATTCTCTAATGCACTCAAATTCTTTGATCTAATTTAACCATCGAAACCTACGTGGCAAGCATCACATCAGTGTATAATCTTATGTTATATAGGTCACTTCTTTCCCTATAAAACAACACGAAAGTCACTTTTGTCCACGAAAACAATAGGCTAATATCTTCAATTTTTTGTTTTGGTAATTTTAATATTTGATCATCTAAAGAACTATACACATACCACTATCATCGTCTCGTTTCGTGTTATGTCTGTACATATTATAAGCTTTGCTTATTTTTTTAGTTCAATAAATTAGAAGATGGGAATCAAACAACCAACCTTTTCGATAACAATTGATAATTTACTATAAAAGTATACTCAAATTAATAAACGAACATCAAAAATTGGTTCGTCCATTCGAGTTCGAAAGAAGTAAAACATGAAAGTTCCCTCTTTCTTATACCAATTTTAGAATCTATGATTGTTGATGTGTTTTGTTTGTTGGTTAGATTTTGTAATAGATGATCACATGAGAAATTGTTGATCACATGTGCAGTGTTTCTTGTGGAAGCCATGAGCACAATACCAAAACCAATAATTTATACTACCCTTTAATGCTCAATCATGTAAGGTAGGGCACGTAAACTTGTACAACAACTACTTACTATGGAAACTTCAAAACGTGACTGGATAGTGTATTTCGTTTAAATTTTCCAATATCTTTATATCATACCCTAAATCATAATAAAAATTGGTATGATCAAAATCGACTAAAAACCCAACAAAAATAGAACAAACTAGTTGAATTGAACCATACCAGTTTAGTTGGATTGAACCAACCGGATCGGATTGAACCGGATTGATCACTCGTCCCTTAATTCATAGTGAGCGTTCACATGTTTTTTTCCCCTTTCGACAACTGATGAGCGCATGGTTTCCTCCTTGATAAACTTTGTACTTTATGATAGAGGGTAAACGATGCTGCATCAACAACATTTTGAGGTTGAAGTAATGAAAATAACTTAAAGTTGAGGTAAGATTTGAGTATTGGATTGAACTAGCCGGTCGAATTGAACTAGATCAATTGGTTGTCCCTTACTTCACAATGAGTTTCTTATCTTTTCGACAGCCAATGAGTGTACGATCTCCTCCTCGATAAACTTTGCACTTTATAACAAAGGGTGAACGATACTGCATCAACAACATTTCGAGTTTAAACGAACAAAAAAAACTAAAAAATTAAGATAAGATTTGAGCACTCACTCTCACAAGCGTGCAAAGTTATATTGGAGGCGGATACGAGACCGACCATGACTAATTAACGACTAGGAACAAACAGAGATGCTTGAATGGTCGTAAATCTAAGAATGACATAGCAATGAAATCCAATAGAAGAAAAAAGAGTGAATTGTGTATAAGCAATTAAACTCCAAATTGTTCGATGAGAAAACTCGAAAATGTCTACTAGCAGTGAAATCCCTTTGAAATATAAGGTTGAAGACAACGGGCAACAAGATTCTATACAAGTTGTTGTCGATTAGTGAGACGTTGGTCAATGATTTCACCACCTCGATTATAATAACAACAACAATATTATTATTATTAGTTCTCCATTTCTTTTTTTCTTTTTTCCATTTTCTTTTCTTTTTTAATTTTTCAATATTACATGAAATATATGCGATACATCATAATTGAACATGAACTATTTAGATGGTCTAAGATCTAACCTCAACTGCAGACTTCGAGCTCAGAAGACCTCATTACAGAAGACAATTTCACTCGTACCGTCTTCTCCAACAACTCCTCGAAGCGATCCTCGTTGCAACCTTTGATGTTCATGATTTTCAGTTGAGAACGAAGGGCCAAAACACGGTATGGATGCAAGTTCTCGAATATCGCTGGATCCCGATCATAATCCTGGGAAGATATATGTTTTCAGATACAAATTCCGCTCTAACGAACGGTCAAGTCCGGGAGACGACAAGGATTCTAACTTCTAAGATAAAATTTTGAACCCAAAACCTTGAAAGGTTACGAGGGAGGACTGACAGGCATCACAATCATGCATAACTTAGCAAGATGTGTATTGTTTGTACTCACCTTTTCTGTAACAACAATGACTGGTTTAGAGGCCAACGTCTTCTCCAATTCCTCAAGCTTTATTTTAATCAATGCCATGTCCTATATGATTTGAAAATAGACAGTTGAGGCGTCAACAATACGAACAGAACGTGGCGAAAAAGGTCGAGAGAAATAATTCAATTTATACATTTCTAGTTTGCAAGACCTGGATTGTTTGTGTAAACACCACTATGTCTATAATGTATAGGTTATTGTATGAGACATGACAGACATGCAGTAGAAAAATAGTTACCCTGTCTTGATACATGTGATGGTCGGTGAAGTCGAGTCGATCAACATGATATGCTCCTATCTGCAGGGAACGATTTTCCAATTACAAATGAAAACATTAGGTACAAAATGGATAAGACGATTGAAATGCTAATGCAAACAACAGAAAATATCAGTCAAGCTACGATCTTCTTGAACGCATAAAAACAAAGCCAAAAGTAATAAGAAAATGGAAACGAAAAATGGATAAGACGATTGAAATGCTAATGCAAACAACAGAAAATATCGATCAAGCTACTATGTTCTTGAACACATCAAAACAAAGCCAAAAGTAACGAGAAGATGGAAACGAAACGAATTGTTGCGATACCTTCTGCATTGTCTGCACAAAAGCATCAGCAGAGCCAATGGCAGAAACACATAATACAACACTGTTAGACAATGTTCCCAAAGATATTCTGGAATTGATATTTGTAACTTCAAAGAAGAATGAGGGAGCCATTTCGGTAAACACCACAGTAAGCGAATCCTTAATTTTCCGCAACGTTATAATGATATCTTCGTTTCTTTGTGCCGAAATCTGTGGTTTCAAGGATAAATTTCAAGTTTACATAGATTCAGACTTTATAACAAGCAGTTAGATCTTCCTGAAGAAGCTGCCAGCAGCAATATGCGATAAAAGTTCGATCCACGTTCTTTACCAGATTAGCATGATGAATAATGGCAACGTCTGCCTTCTCGAGTGCAGCCAATGGTTCTCTTAAAGGTCCAAGTGGTAATAATTGCCCATTTCCCCACAGTGTTATCCCATTGAACATAACAATCTCCAAGTCATGGTGCAAACTCCAGTGCTGAATTCCATGAACAATATTAAGCTATCACAGTCAAAAATCTGTAGCAAAAAATCCATTTCCAAAGTCTCTAAACAACAAAACCTAGTAAAAATCAGAATCAACAAGGCTGGTGAGTGCCTGATAACCTATTCATACCACTGGTTCTATCCGTCGCCCTTTTACAAATCTCGTGCATGAGATCCCCAGTAAAAGCATCATTAACAACTAAGAGTTAGACGATTATGTACCTGCATCCCATCATCAAGAATAATAGCACCAATTTTTTCGGACTTCGGAAGATTTCTCGCTTGTTCTAAACAACACTTCTCAGTCAATGTGCTACTCCGAGATCCAACATAACCATATTTGTTAAAATACCAAGCAGCAGTTGCTCTCCTATCTGCTCCAATACCTACTTTAACGAGACTCCCAGCAAGATGCCTCCTAAGCATTTTAGCTTCATCCCCACCAGCATAGCCCTGGCAGGCATCAACCCAGCAGGATTCATGATTTCCATCTTAATTTTTAGAATACCATAAAGTTATGGACAATTAACAAACAAATAATTCTTGAAGCACCACCAAAACTAAATTGCCATCTTACTTCAAGCATCAAAATCAACATTCCAAGAAGCAAAATCGAACTTCGGCACACATCCATCAGTACTGAAATTGTGAAATGTGGAAAAGAAAATCATGTTATCTTCAAATCGAGTTACCCTATTAAGAATTAGAGGTGAAATCCCAGAGCTCGCAAGCCATAAGGCAATGAACTCGACCATTGGTGTTTTCCCATTGCCTCCCCAAGTCAAATTCCCAACACTAATAACTGGCACTGGCAACCTTCATATCAACATACAGAAAACGTAAAAACACCAAAACGAAATAAAAATTACAAGAAATATCAATAACTAAAGAATGAAGATTAACACAATCCAGTGCATCAATTTCCAACTTCCCTTCGCTATTACGAAACAAATCGCGCAAAAACACACTAACCAGCACAAGCAACTCAACTCACTCATACTCCCAAATTTTCAAAAACCAGATTCAAACCTTTCAATGCGGCTAAAAGCCGACCATAAAACAACATCTAGACCAGGAATTGATCTGAAGTTCAGAAGAAATTGCGTCCAATGATAGTCGTGAACAGTTCAAAATAGGTCTCATACCGATGCTTGGAACATATGCCGTAGAGGTAGAAATGGTGACGAAGGGACAGACCGAGCTTGTAGAGAGAAGACGCCATGTAGAGAAAGGGGATGAGGGAACGTTGCAGAGAAGAGAGCTTAGCGTGGTCCCTGCTGTAGGCGATTTCGATCACCGACTTCTTCAGTTTCTCCATGGATAAAGACGAAGGAGCAAATGCTACAGTGATGGGAGGGGAAATTCAGAAAAAAATTATATATAAATATTAAAAAATATATTGATAATATATTTTTTATTATAAAAATAATAAAAAAATAAATAAAATAGTCTCTAAAATAAAATAGAAAACCAAACAATAATTTTAGTATCTAATATTTTAAAACTCTTTCAATTATGTCTATTTAATTTAAAGGTTTTAAAATTATCTAATAATTTATTAAATTTTTTAATACTTAAAATTTGTAATTTTTTTATTCATAATTAAAAGTTTTAAAATCTCACTAAATTATAAAAATCCTTAAAAAATTTAATTAATTTACTCTAAATTTTTTAAAAATAATTCAAAAATATTTTACGACTAATAATATATTTAAAGAATATCTCTAAAAATTTAAAAATAATATTAACACTTTTTACGTTTATAAAAAAATAAATAAAAAATATTGAGAGACGAAAACCATTTATTAACACTTCAAAAATTATTTGCTCGAAAATTTACGAGTATTCTTGTAGCTGTGTATTAATGTTAAAGATATTTTTTAATCTTTTAAATAAATTTAAAGATAGTTTTGAAAATTAAAAAAAAAATTTAAAAGGTATTAATCAAATTTTTTAAACAAAATATTAATAATTTTTATCTAAATTAATGTTAATGTTATTATTGAAATTTTTTTAATAGTAAATTAAATTAAATTATAATTTATAAATCCACCAGGGCCCCACGTACCACCAATCAAATTTTCATTCCAGTCGATTGTCGCTCCGATCGTCGCGTGGCTTCATCAGAGCCGTTCACAAGATACAAAACAACCTTTTAAAGAATAGCCACGTGGCAGACGAAGTAAAATAGAAGGCAGAAGGTTGTAAAATGACGGAAATATCCTGTCCGGCAGACGTGTAAAATAATATATTCTACAGTGGGTTGGACTGGGTCCCACAGTCGCTTTCGCAAACAACTTTTGAAAACTATCTCTCACTCGCCTAGATTACGCGTGGGTTTCACGTTAAAAATTGGAAGGAATTAAAAAACAATATTTTAAACCGTTTTTCTGTAATTAATCTAATTTAGTTTAATAATTACTATTAGATGGAAAAATAGTAATAATAGCAATAAAAAATTATAACCTTCTCCCTTAAAAATTAAATGAATTAATATTATTATCGTGTCCATTGTTATACATTTAGAAACAATATAAATAATAATTAAAAAAATATATATTTATATTTAAATTAATTGCTCAATATCATTAAAAGGTGAAATAAACCCGTTAATAATTATTCATATCATTGCACCTACCTCAGCCTAAGTATATTTGTTCAAGATTGAGGGTATATTAGTCATTGTGGTCGTTGTACGGTCTTTTGGACCGAGCATAATATTTTCGTTATTAATTGAATTATCAGTTGATTTACATGAATTAAAAATTTCACTTACTTACCACGAAGTATGGCTCACAATTTATTAAAATTAAGAGTGTACATAGATTGGGTTGGGGTGGGTTCGGTGGTAAGTTTTTTAGATTAACCCTAAGTTTATACTTGGATGCATTAATGACCCGAACAATCCAAATAAAATTTTCAATAATTTATTTTGTAGTTGGGTTACCACGGTCGGTTACTTATCTACGATATATGTTAAATTAATAACTAAAAATTCATAAAATTCAAATATCAAATATTTACCAATCACAACGTATTTCTAACGCGAATATTTTAATTTTTATAATAATCTTAAAATTAGGTGGGATTGAGTTGTAACCTTATTTTTGGTTGAAAAAAATGTGAACTTTGTAACGGATCCAAATTTTTAATTATTTAAAAATTCAACCCGACTCATAATTCAAGTTGATCAGATTATTGGGTCATCTATGTTTGATAATGAAAGTTCCACGTTAGCTAATTTAGTGAATGATCATGAGTTTATAACTAAATGATACTCTCTTCATTGGAATGCGGCATTTTGGGAAAACCCAAAATAGAGCGTTTAATATTGATCAAAGTTTGTCAATTTAATTTATTAAAATTTAAAATTCTAAAAACTAAGTTTTTGACTTTTTTTTTTTTTAATTAATTTATTTAGATACTAAATTTGTAATTTAAATCTTAATTCACGCGCTTAAAGCGCGTAGGTTATAAAAGTGAGAGAGAAATGACGTAGAACCACGGGCAGGAGCAAAAGCAACACGGAAGGTCAAGCGGGCAGAGAATCGGGTAGCGGGCAGCACTACACGCCGTCTTACAAGAGCATCGTTTTTACGCAGGAGGGTTAAAACAGGAAAAGTGAATGAAATTTTAATCCCGAAGGGTGGTCAGAGCCATAGGTTCGGAAAACGAGGCTGCAGTTGTGGTTAGGTTCGGACCTCAGAGATGCCTCACGAAAAAGCCAAACAGCATCGAAAATAATGTACCGAAGAAAAGGAGTGACAGAGAGAGAGAGACAGAGAGGGAGTGAACTCTAGAGAGAGAAAGTCTCGTAGTGAGAGAAAAAGGGATGGGTCAGATCGTGAAGAGGAAGAAGAAAGGGAGACCATCGAAGGCAGATCTGGCACGGCGGTCCGGTGGAGGACTGACATCATCGGAATCTGAACCGCGACGGAGCCTCCGCAGCCGGAATGTGCGGTACAACATCGATTACGACGATTTTCTTGAAGAAGACGACGAGGATGAGGAAGAGAACGAGAGAAGAAGAGAGAAGAAGCTCAAGCTTGTTGTGAAGCTCAACCAGAGCAGAGACGGAGAGAATCTGTCGCCGGTGGCCAGACTTTCTAGGTCTGGAGCGCGTAGAGAGGACGCGGCGGAGTACGGTTCGTCGGCGTCGGAAGGGGAAGATGAACCAGAGAGGAAGCCATTGAAGAAGAGGAGGATTGGCGGAGGTGAAGAAGAGGATGAAGATGAAGATGGAGACGAAAATGAAGATGATGACATTGATGAGGTACTTGAATACAAACAAGATTGATGAACAAGAGAGGCGTGAGGGCAGAAAGATCACTGAGATGTTTACGCCATTGGCCCAGACTTCAAAATTAGCGTTACCTCTTTTCCATTTCTCAAGCATCCGTTTCACTCTCTCTCTCTCTCTCTCTCTAGGTCTTTGGAGAGGTTTTAAGGATTTTGGGGTCAACTGTCAAAAACTAACACCCCTACGGAATCTGATCACGCTCTCCCACCTTTCTCTCTCCACCACTCACTCACTCACATATCATTCTCTCTCTTTCCTTGTTGTCTGCCTTATCTGTCTCTGTTTCTGTCTCTTTCTCTACTTGTTTATCACTCGTGCTGTATTGCGAATTTTATGAGTTTGTTTATATGCCCTTTTATTTGACACTACGGGTTTTGACAGGAAAGGGGAAGGAAGGTGGGCTCGAAGGGGTCCGACTCTGTTCCAGGTTTGTGTTCTTTTCAATTCAATTTGTGATTCTAGTTTGCAGGTTTATTCCAATTTTGTCTTCTTTTGATCTTTGAGATTAGTATTTGATTTGGGTTTGTTTAATTTGTGGTGTTCCTTTGATCAGGGACTCCCTCAGATCGATCATCCGGGTTGCCATTACCTGATAAGAAGACATTGGAGTTGATTCTTGACAAACTTCAGAAGTACGGGGGGGAATTGAATCTCTTTTTCTTTTTGATTTTGTTATGATGTGAAATTCCAAGTTCTTAGAATTAATATCTGAAATGATGGCAGGAAGGATACTTATGGTGTCTATGCTGAACCAGTTGATCCTGAAGAGGTCTGCAATTCCCCCCCTTTAAGTGGTTGTTTCAAGTGTTCTTCGGCATCCAAATTTGAAATAATGTTTGTTGTTGTAGCTTCCTGACTATCACGATGTCATTGAGCATCCTATGGACTTTGCTACCGTTAGGAACAAGTTGGCTAACGGATCATATTCAACTTTGGAGCAGTTTGAGGTGGGTGTCCAATTCTTTGGTTGAAGAATTTTCTTCGACATGCACGTGCCTTTAAGGTTATCCATTTGTGTCCTGGCTTTTCCAAGCCTTTGATGATCCAACGGTCAATTAGAGCTGTGGAATGCCGCTTAATTGGGGGCTGACTAAGCGACAAACATGATGCCACGAAGGATTCATCCCTTCATTGGACGTGTTAATGTGCCTGACAGTCCTATGTTTCTTTGTCTCCTTTTGGGGTGGGGGTTGGAACAGTTGTCAGAATATCATTGCTTTGTACGTTAATGGCTGATCTTTTCTCTTTTCTTTCTTACTCTTCTCCTTTTCTTTTTATTTTTTTTATCATGGGTTGGGGCCGGGGGTGGGGGTGGCGTGTGCCTTTAAGTTTCCTAGCCTAACATGTAAAGCCACCATTGATTGCGCAATGGATCTTTTGTTTTCTATGGTCGATGGTAGCATGCTGCTAATCTTCCAACCAGCTGAATTTCATCTAATCTTTAATGCGTATATCTAGATTTCAATTCTGAATGTTTGTAAGCGTTGGCTCATCCAGTGGAGCTTAGAAACTCATTTGGTTGTACTCTTTTAGGCCTATTGAAGTTTCCATACTCCTCTTGTAGGATTACCCTTCACCCCGGATGAGGTTTATGTATGTTTTTCATACATATAGTTTAGTCTCAAATAGAACTGTGTCTCTGCATTCCAACATTCTTCGCCAAGTTTAATAGCAGCTTCTTCCATTCATGGAAAGAAGTCAAAATGATTCTGCTATATCTTAACTTTTGGAGTTCTTGAAACTTGGAATGGAGGACTTTTGACAATGGGAAGAGACTGGATGAGGAAACTTGGGATTTAGGTTGTTCCACGTTGTAGTTGACTAGTCAATCTCAGAAACTTTATAGCCACTCTCTCCCTCTCACTTATTTATGTAAATTAATTGAATCTTCTGGCTTGTTGGTTTTCAGTTGGGTTTCCTTTCCTTTCACTCTGTGTGTATATATTGTCCATCAAAGTATCAGTGCTTTGCCACTGCTGTCCTTGCGTTCTGAATATATTTTGTAGTTTTGCTATTTGGGTCAGTGAAGGTTCATTCCTTTTGATGTGCTGATTTTGTTTTGAGAATATTGCTTGATGAAGGGGTTATTATATTTTGTTAATTATTGAGCATCTTGGATGCAGCGTGACGTATTTCTGATATGCTCAAATGCAATGCAATACAATTCACCAGAAACCATTTATCACAAACAGGTATAGTTCTTCTGATGTTTCAAATTTCTTTATTTTCTGTCTTCTGAATTAGTTAACATACTTGGTTATGTAAAGGCACGTTCCATTCAAGAGCTTGGCAAGAAGAAATTTGAGAGGGTAAGAATTGAAGTCGGACGCTCGGAGAAAGAGTTGAAGTTGGAGCAGAGTACAAAATTCAATTCATACATCAAGAAACAACCACCAAAGAAACCCTTTTTCAGGACTTTTCAGGAACCCATTGGATCTGATTTTTCCTCAGGTGCAACACTTGCTGGCACGGGCGATGTACAGAACAGTTCCAATCCAATCCATGGTGCTCACTGTGAGGTTCCTAACAATATTGATGGGCAAGTAGAGGGTAGTTCCTCCTTCCTTGATACTACTAATCTGGACAGGGCTGAAGAGCTCTTCTCAGGTATAGCGAAGAACCCTCCCCCCTAATTCTCCAATGATTCTGCTTGATTCCTGATAACTCGGCAAGCAAGTTATTTGGGCGACGTCGAAATCAGTTTTTTTTTACTGATTTTTACAGGAAAGGGTCTTCTAGGTAAATTAGGGAGAAAGACATCTGTGTTTGATGACAACCGCCGTGCAACTTACAATATTTCTAATTCACTAGCGCCAAGATCGGAGTCGATATTTTCAACCTTTGAGGATGAAATAAGACAGCTTGTTGCGGTATTGTCACAAAGAAACTGGTCTCTGCAGTCACTTTTGAGTGGTCTTATCCTGTGGTTTTCACATTTTCCCTCTCCTTTATTTTTTGGAAATTAGGTTGGGCTTCATGCGGAGTATTCCTATGCAAGGAGTCTGGCTCGATTTGCTGCGACACTCGGTCCTAGTGCGTGGAAAGTTGCATCCCAGAGGATTCAGCAAGGTGTACCTGTTGGATGTAAATTTGGCCGTGGTTGGGTTGGAGAATACGAGCCACTTCCAACACCAGTATTATTGTTTGAGAACAACAACCAGAAGGAACTTGGTTTTAATAATAACATGCATTCTACCAGCGAATTAAGAAAGGATGGAAAGCCTTCAGACACTCCTTTGCCGAAGAAGGAATATCCTCTGAGTGCTCCAAGTACAGAAGTGAATGGTCTCGCTAGAGGATCCACCTTAGATGGGAAACCATCTTTCTTTAGGTCCACCACCCCAAGTACCGATCTATCTCCACGGAAAAACCGACAGACCAAGAATTTTACAGACGGAGAGAAGGTTAGAAACCAAGTTGAGTTAAATTCCTTGCCCTCATTTAAACAAAATAATGTTGATCTTGGTGTAGAGAAGCAGCTTCCAGCCAATCTGAATATGACTACTAGATCTAGAGATATTTCGTCGGTAAACTTAAATCTTGTGCAATCTGCGACATATAAACTCCCCAGTGTTAATGGCGTGGTGACCGGAGGATTGCCTAATGGTAAATTCCCGAGCAATTGTCTGAATAGTCCACGGGCTGCTGTATCGTCTCCTAGCTTGCCTTCTCAAACAGCTCCAGTGGCAACTTCCCATGGACAGGACTTACACCCCAGTAAGCCGGTACAATTGATGAGAATGATGATACCTGAAAGAGCCCCAAAACAAGAGAACTCATCCAATCAATCTTCATCTGATTCTCTGCCAGCTTTATCATCAGCTCCTTCTATAATGAGAGACGATTCTAATAATGCTGCTGCAGTAGCTTCTCGTGCATGGATGTCCATTGGGGCTGGAGGGTTTAAACAAGTCAGAGATAATTCCACACCTAAAAGTCAAATCTCTGCAGATTCACTGTATAATCCAGCTCGGGAATTTCATCCACAAATGACACGAGCATGGGGGGAGTTTCGTGCTGGAGGCAATCAGCTTCAGTCTGAGAAGAGTAATTTCCCTGTGCAGGCATTTGTTCCACAAGCCACTCTTGTAGCAAATGAACAACAGCTGCAAAACCGGTCCATGATTTACCCTCAGCTAGTTCAGGCTGACATGTCTAAGTTCCAGTTGCAGTCGACTTGGCAAGCTCTCAGCCCACATAACCAACCAAGGAAGAAACACGAAATGCTTCCTCCCGACTTGAATATTGGTTTTCATTCTCCTGGGTCTCCCGTGAAACAATCCTCTAGTGTTCTGGTTGACTCCCAGCAGCCAGACCTGGCTTTGCAACTTTAAGTGTAGGCTAGTTTTGCAAACAAGATTCATACTAGTAACCTGCAACCTTTGGGGATGAAACCGAGACAACTTTTCCTCTATGTTGCACCAAATTACAAGAACAAACAATTTATCGGTACGACACAGATGATTGCATTCTGCACAAACTCGAAAAACCTGAGGTTGGAGAATTCATCCTAATTTATGTATTAGGAATGAGGAATATCCACCAGCAGGATGTGGGATGGTTCTGTTGCAGTCGAGGAACGGATTTTAGCAGACAATATATATTATTTTTCGAGTTCTCCTCCTACTGTAGAGAATGGATCACTCCACTGCCCTGCTGAGAGTCCCAGACACAGAATGGTCCTAAATATCAGGTACCCCCCCACCATAAAAAATGACAAAAAAAAAAAAAAAGAAAAGAAAATGATTTGCTTGCTTTGTGTCAATTGTTTTGAAAGTGCTGAAAAAGTTGCTATCTGAGAAATTATTGAGGATAAAAGTTCTATTTTTGGGTTGTAGAATAGTCACAGGTGGATTGATGAGCTATAGATCTCTGTAATTACTTGGATAAAATCCCACTTTGGTTCTGCTGCTGCTGCTGCTTTGATTGATACATCCAAGATTTACGTACCAATGGCATAATGCTGTAAGCAACTTCTGTATTCCAGTTTGCTCCAATGAGATTATCTTGATTGTTGATTGGCTCACCATGTTCTTCGAAAATGTTTGCATTTGTCATTTATTCTTAGATACAAAGAATTATGCACTTTTTCTGAACTGAGTAGATGCTTTAGAAAGACAGGAGAAATCTTGATTGTTGACAAATCTAAATTGGATATGATTCCAAATTGATTGTTTGGTTTAAAGAAAGCCTTATATCCAACAAGCTAATATTTTCTTTTGCACGTGATTGATTCTGGATGAGATTTGCCTTTTGCCTTTTGATTTTAATTTATTTTTTAAATCGAGTAGGTGGAGGTTGGGATTCATAGTATTCGCCGTTCGTCAAAGATATAATATCTTAATCAATTGTGCCCCGTTGACACCTTTTGATATTTCTGTTTTTATTTGTCAACATTATCTTTTATTAAACACTTTGGTTATTGGGATTTGAGGTTTGTTTTTGTTTGGTCGCTGCTTGTTTTTGTTTTCGAGATTTGAATGCTTCATGAAGAGGTAAAACGTCTTAGTCAGCGATAAATATTCTTGCTAATGTTTATGGCTTATGGAAGAATCAATTTTATTAAAAAGTAATTATTTTCCTCCCATTTTTTTTTTTCAAAATTTATAAGTTTAACTGTTTCTAATAGATAAAATTAAATATACGAGATAAAAGAAAATGGGAATCGTTGAGCAATTGACCAGAGAGACGACGGACAATGGAGGAAACGACGGACAATGGAGGAAAATAAAAACGCGGGGTCTTTTAAAAAAAATATAAAAGATTAATTAAAGTTTAGTTTTTCCTTTTGACTTCCTTTTCTTATATATTTTTTCCTTTTAATTTTAGAATTATTAATTGAATTTCAAGATTTTTAAAAATTAAATTCATTTTTATGATCTCGTTCCATCCAATCAACTTGAGTACATCTTAGAGGTGTACATTCAACTCGACAACCCGGACCAACCCCATCCGAACTAGGGTTGGATTGAATTGCATTAACATTTTAGTAGGGTTGGGTTCATTGGATTGGATTGGATTAGCATTTTAGTAGGGTTGGGTTCATTTTTCTAAACCCGAACTGAATTGGTTCGGTTTCGGGTTCATGGATAAAATCTTCGGGTTGATCCAAGCCAAATAAAAATATATAAAATATATTAAAAATACTTGTATATATTAGGGTTTGCAGAGTACATTTTGTATAATTTTTTTTTTATATTTTTGTTTTTATTTTTTATACATACATTTGGTATAATTTTTTTATATATTTTAAAAATACCTTAATATTTCATATTTTTATATATTTTAAAAATATCTTAATATTTCATATTATTTTTAAAACACTTTTGAATAAATTAACATATAACTATTAATAAAATAATTTTTTTATTTAGTTTCTTTTATATACATATATTTTAAAAATACCTTAATATTTCATAACACTTTTAAATAAACTAACATATAACTATTAATAAATTTTGTGTAATTATAATTTATACCTATGTTTAAGAATTTTTATTTTATATATAATTTTAAAATATATTCTAAATTATAATATATTTATTATTTATTTGTTGCATTATTATATCACAATTTATATATTTTTTATTTTTGTTATATACAACACTCTTAAACTAATCATTGTTATTTTTGTATTTAATTGTCTTTAGTTTTATGAAAATGTTGAACTATGTTACAATTTTCGCTCGTTGTTTTTTTAATTTTTTATTATTATTATTATTTGTCAATAATTATAGATCAATTTTTGTTTGTTTGTGAATTTTTAATATATTTTAGATTGTATCCGAATAATTATAAATTGTAGATAAATAAAACTTAAAAAATAAAATTTGACAACCCAACCCGAACCTAACCTGAAAATAGAGGGTTGGGTTGGGTTGGGTTGGGTCGTGAAAAGTTTTGGGTTGGGTTGGGTTATCAATTCAACCAACCCAAACTTTTGGGTTGGGTCGAAAAAATCTTCCAACCCGGACCATGTACACCCCTAGTACAACTCAACTAGCTAGTTAAGACATATACTCTCGATCAACAAGTCAAAGGTTTGAACCTCATTTCTCGTCATAAAACATTTTTAGAGTGAGATGTTCATATGAACCAAAAAACACAAATCATACAATATACTTCAATGAATGAAGATAGTGAAAAAAAAGTTGTCAAAATTATCAAAAGATGTTTCAAATGCCACATTGAAGAAAAATAAAGTTTGTTATAAATTTTGGGTGAGTTACAATTTAAAGTAATTTAGAGTTATTGTATTTTAAGACTTTTTATTTACTTTATGTTACAATTAGTCAATATGAATGTTGAGACTATATAAAGCCAGGTATGTTGTAAGGCTATATAAAATCATGTATGTTGTATTTGTAAGTAGACTTGTAAAATGTATAAAAGAAACATTTGTGCTCTTTTTTAGCCAATGACTAAGTTTCTTTGCAATTCTATGTAGTTTAAGTTGCATGTAAAATCATTTAAGCTCGACATGATCAATCTTGCTTGTGAAGTGATTCGAATCTCAATCAAGTGTTATTGTCTTCAGATATTTGATAAGAATCATTCAAGCTAGACATGATCGATCTTGCTTGTGGAGTGATTCGAATCTCAAACAATGTTCTTGCCTTGAGATATTCGATCAACAAGGTAATCCGAATCTTACTCCCTTTGTAGTGATTCCTTATTAGATGTTCTTGTTCTTGTAATATTGATTTTTTTTATTGTGATTGATTGATATGTTTTTTACGAGTTTTTTACATTTTGGTGAGAATGATTTTTTTACGGCTAGGTTGAGATTAATGCATTTTTGTGATTTGATTTTGAGAGTTAGACGACTTCCGAACTTTTTTTTTTTTATCATAAAGTTTTGTAATTAACGTTTTATTATTTAATGTTTTAATTTGTAATTTATATTATGAATTACATATAAATACAAAATCATTAGTATAATCTTGAATACTATGCCGTTGACATTAGAAGGGACCATGTTGAAGAAACAATCTAAGGGGTCTATAGTTTCAAGAAATAATCTTTCAAAGATAGTGTCTATGTTGACATTTTGACATTGCCCATGTGTCGAAGGTTGGAATTTGCACTCGCTATCTAGAACGGATGCCGTAAAGAACTTAACATGAACATGACAGGATCCAATGTTTCGATAGAACTGAGTGAATGGATGTTCAAGATGTTTCGAAATTATGACTGACACATAGATATGTTCTCGATAGTATATTTGAGCGAGCCGATGACATCTTAAGACTTGAGATGACATCTGATATGTGGGCTATATTGTTGGGAACCAAGATGACAAGATAGAATGTGACCTACATGCATGTGAGAGGTTGAGGACCAAGTATAGGCAAGTTCGAGACTAACGACTTGACTAAGTTGGTTAAGTCGCAGATGAATGAACATGCATACATGACGACGTGTTGTGTTCGGTTGACGAAGACGAACCTTGCCAAAGGTCTGACAAAGCTACAAACACGGGAAAAAAATGTATATGAAGTTTGAATTTTCCTTAAAGTTTGTCATGAGCGTGTCAAGATATTGACGTCGTATGGTTGAAAATGTACTACCATAAAACGAGAGAATAAAATTGAAAGTTGGGATGAGGATGGTGACATGCACGTGATCTAAGTATGGTCCGAGGTTGGTAGTTGCCACACAATTTGCAAAAGTCAAGCCTTACAACTTTGAATAATTTTTTTTTTCATTTTCTATTAAAAAGATCTCATCTTATTGGTTTTAATTTTCGTTTAAATTTATAAATTATAGGGTTGTCAGATAAAAAAACCCGACTACCTATTTCATTCGATGTTCTCGCATGGGGGCTTGCCCAATTCGACCGACTTTTAGATAATAAGAAGGCGAGTTGATCCGCTTTGATCTAGAAAAAACCCCAATAAGCTACCAACTCGATGCAAGTCACGTGACCTACTGCTCGACTTTTGCTCAACTTCTCTACTCGTAACATTTCCATATGAAGAAAGATAGGTACCTATGCTGATTTTAACTAAATTAATAATAATAAAAAAATAGTTTTAATTTTTTATTTTGGAAGCATTTAAATAGAAAATAAAGTATTAGTTTTGTGAGAAATTAAAAATATTATTAAAATTTGTGATTATTAAATATTGTTTAAACAGAATTTAGAGATATTTTTATTAATTTCAGTACAAATTATAATAAACATTTATGTGCAGTTGATTTGATTCGAAGAACAACACTAAATTTTCACTAACCGAAATGGAAATGAAGAAAAGTTATTGACAAAGATTGATGATAAGTGCAAATGGAATGTCACAGTGATTCCAGAAATCCAGTTTTGGTAAGAACAGCATTCCTTACTTTACTCAGATCTCTACCTTTCAATGTTCTTCCAACTCCTTCCAACACAGAGAACGACGAAATCTGAGCCCTAACTAACCTTTTTGCAATCAATTCATGCGGCGGAACTCTCTCCTCTAATCCTTCCTCCTCCTCCTCCTCCTCTTCCTCGCTCTCATCGACAACTCCGTCGTCGCAATTGAATTTCCATGGCGTTTCACTTCCGTTAGGTTTAAACCACCGCGGAATTGATCGAGGAGCCGATTTTGGAGCAATCCGAGCATTGCCTCTGCCGTTCAACCTCGGAATCATTCCGAGAGCGGAAACGGATTCAGAAATGGACGAATCGGCGAAGAAATCCAAATCATCGGAGGAATGTAAAGCCGTTATCGATTTCTCCTCGAGAACGTTCCACACGTCTTCTTCTTCGAAATCGCCGTTTCTGAAAGACCGCCACAGAGCGCTGCTCTGCATTCTCAGGCCGTTTTCTCCGCCGTACATGGCTAGAGAGAGAGGAATTTGAGATGAATCCATGGAATCTCAAGGTTTTGGGAGAATCCGTAATGAATTTGAGGAGAGATTGCAGTGATTTTTAAAGAAGAAGAAGAAGAAGAAGAAGAAAGAGACGGCTATGTTTGTCGTAAAAGATGAAGTGTGCGCTTTGTGAAGACGACGTCGTTTTCATTGGTTTTGTTTGTTTTAAATGAAATAGGAAGATGCGTGTGACAACCAAAGTCTTAAGAGAATTAACATCATTTCATTTATTATATGCTTTTATTTTTTTCCCTTCTAAACCTTATTCTTAATTTCATTTCTACTTTTGACCATGATTTTACCAATTGACGTTTTTTTATCTTTCGTATTGTTACCGCTGATTTAGTTTTGTAACCATACTTGATAGATATAATGTGTCGGGTCGACTACCATCTTCTACGGGATCGCGCTAGCCTTGTGACTCGGGTTGGGATGTTAGTAAGGAAAAGTTGAATTTTAAACTTTGAGTGGAAAGGTACCAATTTGATACCCTTTGTGACGTCCCATGTCCAAGATTCAGATCAGGATTTGAAATACAGATGCAACATTTGATGACCTCGGCATTCCCCTGCATCTCTTGCGATTTGATTGTATTATCATGTTTTTTCCTTACGTGCTTTCCTGGAAATTTTTCAAGAGGTCGCTTAATATAGAATTGTTCCGAGCTAAACATGTTAAGTTTGGAGTTTCTATAATTGAGCCACTGAAAAATAAGATGCACGTTGTTAGTAATAGATAGAAACTTCAATTCTCTATTATCCTAACCTTAGGATCACTCTCGTTCACGTGTGCTATTAGTTCATTTATGTATCTCTCCTTACTTTTAACAGAAATTAAGCCCCATATATATTTTTTGCCCTTACTTTGTGGCTTCGTTGAACCTTAAGTGAGGTTTGTCTTCGTCAATCGAACATCGCTTGTGCGGAATCCAAGCTTGTTCGACCACATTCACCGCCTGCGCGTGCATATTCAATCGTCTGCGACACATTCAACTTGAGCTCGACCTTGCTTCTTCTTGGGTCCAAGGTCTCTCAATACAACACCGCGTCATTTCTTGTCATCTCAATCTCCATCGACATGACCCATATGTCTTGACGCCATCCCAAGTCTTGGGGTGTTGTTGCCCATCATAACTCTCTCGATCATACCATCGAGAATGAGCCCTTGTGTCACTCATCTCATCAGGATGTCCCAAACATCAATCCATTCGGGTTCTATCGAGGCATTGGCCCTCCCGTACTCGTGCCAATATTGCACCCTCGCCTGCGTATTGGAAGTTGCTACATACACCCGCTATCCGAGTGTCACATATGATTATAGTAGCATACTCTTTATTGAGAATAACGAGCGATTATTAATCAATTTGGAATTCAACCTTTCACCTAAAAGAAAAAAAAAAACATATGCACCTGTGACAGATTATTATACAACTTTCATAGTACTTTTTTTTTTTTTTTTTTTGACTAATAAAATACATAATAAAAATGTGCTCATAACCCAATATTAATATTAATAATAATAATAATAATAATAATAATAAGCATATAATATATAGGGTAAAAGTTAATAAAATAAAATAAAATAAATGCACGTGTTACAATTTGGGGCAGCCGTCATTCAGAGAATCTAGCTGCCCAACAATATTATATTTTCGTTTCCTTTAGAAAATAACACTTCTAAATTATTATTATTTTTTACCAACTAATAAAAAAAAAAATTGTTAAATTAGTAAAATAACTTATCTAAAAAAAATATTAATAAACATTTCTAAAAAAGAAAAAAAGAACTTTAGTATTTGTTTTATAAATATCTTTAAAATTTTGATTTTTTTTTTTAAATAATACTCTTTCACTTTTAAAAAATATCAATATTATATTTAAAAAATACTTTTAAAATTAGAATTAACATATTTTAATTTTATAAGAAAAATTCAATTTTTTTTTTTTATAAATTATTTTAAAATTTTTAATATTATTTGTTAAAAAATTTATGAATATTTTTTAAAAGAGTTATTAAAAGTGTTTTTGATTTTTTTTTTAAAAAGTTTAAAGGTATTAATAATTTTTTTTTTAAAAAAAACTTAGGTATTTTTTAAACAATTTTCAAAGTTAAAAGTGTATTTTTTAAGAAAATTATTAACCCTAAGGATATTAAAAAAAAAATTTAAAAAGTTTTTAAAATTTTTAAAAGAATTTAAAAATATTGTTATAACTTTTGAAGGTTTAGAAGTAGTTTTTTTTATGAGAAATATAAAATTTAAAAGTGTTTTAATTATTTTTTTTTATATCTCTCATTAATAAACTCAATTTTAATATATATATATATATATATATATATATATATATATATATATATATAAAGAAATTCATTTTATTTTAGTTGGAATATATTATTTTTAGCATAAAAACTTTAAAATTATCTATTTTAATTCCTAATCTCTAAAACAATAAATAACGTCCATTTCTAGCCCTTAATTTTTGTTTAAGTTGATAATATTATTCGACGAGGATCACTAATATATATTTCTAATAATTTTTTAAAGTTTAATTTAATATATAAAAAAAAGCTTAATAAGTCCATAAAATTTAAGAGGTACCAATTTAATTCTTGTATTTTAAATTTTTGTAATAAATTTACAAAATTTCAAATTTGTATTTAATAATTTTTTTTAGACCGATTATTTTTTTAATAAATGGAATGAGATTGTAAAATTTTAATTTTAGTTTATTATTTTGGAAATTTGCCCTAATAAAAATACAGCCATCACTATCTTTTATAAATATTAAATTGAAAATATTATTTTTACTATACATAATAAGTTGAGATTGTTAATTAAAGTTAGAAAATAACAATTAAAAACATATTTATTTATTCATTAAAAATAAATAAATAAATAAATGTGTAATGATATGGACAAAAGATTCCTTCATTATTCTGTATTGTCGTTTAGTTAGGTAGCTGGCGGCCGCCAAAAGCTTGGACTGTACGGATTCTGGAAGGACGTCATAATAATCTTAATTTTTGTTTTTAATTTCTATTTTTTAATCAATTTATTAATTTTGTAACTTAATTTCTTTAGTTTAATAATAGTAAGTTAAATTAATAAAAATATATCTAAATTAAAATGACTAAAATCACTTTTAAATAAATAATTAATAATGAAAAAAAAAAAAAAAACATAAAATGACATTTTTTGAGACTGAAGTAGAGGGCCGACCTTAATTATAAAAGCCATTTTTTTGGGCTTTTTTATTTTTTAAAAAAGTTGAATAATTTGCTCACAAAATTGCAAATAATTTATAAAGTTAAAATATTAGTCAGAAAAAGCCACATTTATTGTACTATTTTTGTTCTTTTTTTTATTATAAATATTTTTAAAAAAGGAATATATAATTGTATTAGATAATTATTTTTTTGTTTCTTTTTTTTTTTTTTAAGATTTTAAACTAAAAATCTATAAAATCATTTCAAAATGAAAAAAAAAAAAAAAAAAGGCTTTAACTTAGACTATTTGATTCTTACTTGTATTTTAGTTTTTTGTTTTTAGTTTATAAATCCGTTAATTGAGAAGAGTAATATTTCACATGATGATTATATGCGACTTGATTTTAATCTTGAGTGAGTTATGAACTCTTGTTTGTGAGAGCTTGTATTTTAATTTACATATGTGAGAATGTCTGTGTTAGCGGATTCAATATGTCTACCATTTTGGGACTTGACCACACAGGGAGTTGGAAACATAATAGCAGAATTTTAAAAAGTACATTTTTAAAAAATAGTGAAGAAAACACGCTAATTACTTATAAACTAAAGTTTCAAAACAAGAAAATTTGGAACAAAATAGTTAGACGAACAGAGCATTATTTACCCGGCGTGTAAAGCTTTCACTAATAGTCGCATGCAGTTACAATATACCACTTTAAAAATGTTCATGGGAATAAAAAATAAAAATATTAGAATAAATATTTTTTTAAAAAAAAATTAAAATGAAGAGAAGGATGTTACCTAATAATTGGTTGATTACGTATACAAATCAACAATTTCTAACATATTTAGAGAATGAGTAATAATAATTATTATTTTTTATTAATTTTCAATAAAGTTAAAATATTGAGTAGAAGATATAGAAACTTATACCCTTTTGTGAATAATTTCATATATACCAAACAACCCATCTTTGGAAAAAAGAGTAGACAAATTAAGAATGAGTATTCTACTTTTGTTCACCAATAGAAGTACTTTCCATAAACTTTGAACCGAGAACCATATTCGCTCGTTCATGTACTTCTAGAGTCGATCATAATCCAATGTGAAACTCGTTTTCATTTGGCTCATCATCGTAGCAAAACCAGCCACAGCCTTGCTCGTTTTCAAGGTAAAGCTCGTACCTTGTTCACTATCTCAAACGATATACATGCAAACGCCATTCTCAAGCATAAGCGAGCTAGATGATTCTTTATCAGTCTTGAAAAACTGTGTTGTACATAGGATTTTATAACACAATCTTATATAAGTAAGACATTGTATATTCTGAATAATGAAAACGTAAAGAGAAACAGTAGTAGCTATGTGTGACTCTGCAAAGTTTTACTTGCTTTAGAGGCCAAGGCCAGTGCCTTGGCTCTTGTACTCGTTGTCATCCACTCCCTCTCCGCACGTCTTTGATGTTGCCTCACATTTTTAGCTCGTTTAGGAGCTAAGCGAGTGTCCCTTTCCAGGAATGCAAGCCTGAATTTTTCAGCCAAAGACAATTCTGAGGAATTCAATGGAGGAACTGGAGCCCTCGACGTGGATCTAGCCACTGCCCATGTTTTGGGATCGATATCGACAATGGCGTGTTCATCCAACGCGATATTTGGCAATGCTTCCCTTGGAACTCGCCTCCCTCTGAAAGCAAACGGTGATGGCTTCGGATTAACTGTGATGCGTGGGCATTCTGTGGAGAACATCTCCAAGGAATTTTCGTCTATTTTTGGCTGCCGAGAGTAAAAAAGAGAGCAGGAATGATCAGAATTGGTAGGGACTCTTTAAGGATGCAAAATTAGTATGACCCATTTGATAAAAACCAAATAGTTATCATGAAATTAGGCTTTTCTACCACAGATCATAGAATTAGGCTTTCTATTGTAGAGGACTGTAAGATCTGAGAAGCGTTCTCTTCAGTTTCCTCGTGTTCGTGTCTTAGAGCTTTCTAAAAACTTTCTTATAATCAGAATCCAATGATGAAATTGTTTACGTATCTAAGGAAAGCAGGAAAAATAATGAAAACAAATCAACTTGAGGGTAGAAGGTACCCTACCCAGACCAACCACCGAAGTGATTGTGCCCCATTAGCAATTTCAGCTGTATCAAGATCCTCCCATGAATCTCCTTCTATATCATCCAGCCTTGGTTTAAATATATCCAAGCACCTTCGCGCTGTATCATCACTCCTCGGGCACCCTCTGCAACATTTTTGTTCATACCCTGTTATGAGGTTATGTTACTCCTAGTCAAAATACAATGTATATTATCGAGAGAGAGAGCCACAATGACAGAACGAAGCAACAAAAACAGTAAATCAACAAACTTGCGTTTTAATCGTTAACTAATTAAAGACTACGTTCCACAGGCTAAAGTCGAAAAGGTGTCAATCTACTAGATGAATTTGGAAATTTTGTTATTTGCTCAAGTTTTATGTACACGAGGTGGTCAAAGCTTTCCATGGAGATATTTCGAAGGATAACTGGAAGTGATAGCAACTTCTTGGCAGTAAACTACCTATGTGATCTCACAACTACCATATAGAATAAATGTAAGAGAACCAATATTATATATTTCAATCGTGTATCAGTAGTGAGGAAATAGGCGAGTACCCGCAACGAAGTGTCTCCAAAGAGCAACAATGCTGGACGAGCTCAGAAACACCAGCAGCCGTAATCTTGTTACATCGACTGCATTAAAACTCTTCTTAATGAAAAAATAAAGAACTTAAATTATCCAGCTATGCTATTTAACAACAGAGAATAAAATAAATAAATAAATAAAAACAAAAGAAAAGAAATTCATCAATGACACTTGTGAGCTGCACACCTTATATCCACAGCTCTAAGAAATTTACACGTCTGCACAACTTTTGTTAATCCAAAATCAGAAACATCTGAACCAGAGACATCGAGTGTTTCCCACGAACTATCTGCTAAGGAGATGACAACATCATCATCCAGTAATTTCCTTCTTCGAGCAATTGCCGTTATTGATTGCTGTGATTCCAGAAAATAGATTGAGAACGCACATGATATACAAGTTTTTCAGTTAACAGTATATAAGATAGTAAGGCTTGATAAATTGCAGTCATCCAAAGCCTTACAAGAGAAAATGGTAGTACTCCAACTCCCAATTACAAAAGTGTATTTGAAAAGAGGAAAGGAGGAATTTGAATTCCAAGAAAGGATAAAACAGGTAGTTTTTGTTAGTTAGAGTACATATGTGGATATGATGAGCTTGTTAATCTTTTGTTAATTTTACCATTATTAGTTCAGGGCTTAAATGATGTCTATATATATTTGACTCTGCTGTACAGAATGAAGTGAATTCTCTCATATTTAGCCTCACAATAACATGGTATCAGGGCACTAGGTCATTCCTCGATCAATTAGAGTTTCGTGAATCTACAGGGATTTGTGAACCCTTACGGCTTGAGGTTTGGAACACCTTCTTGGAGGGTTTGGTCTTTTACCTTGGGTTTTGAACATCAACGTCGTTGTCACCACCGCTGCGAAGGACAGTTACTGGAGTATTTTTTTCTTTTCATCACCACCCATCCCATCGCCAATCAGAAGGAACCCAATATCTGTCCAGAAAAACACCAGCGTGGGAACAACACATGTTGTTAGTTCTACCATCAATCCCACACTCTGGTGTATGAGTAACCAGAATTTTCTCCAGTTATAATGGCTTTCCTTGTTTGCTATTTCTGACTTGTTTGTGTGGTTATTGGTCATAATTGGTTCAGGTTAAAGGCCGATTTTGAAAAGTTTTTTTTTTTTTTTATTGGAAACTCCACTCAAATCAGATTTTCAGAAGTTATGTGGTCATTTGGTTCTTATTTTGTGGTTTTATATTTGCCATTGACTTATGGTTGAACAAGAGCTTGCAGTGATGTCTAATGTGGTTCATTCAAGGACTCAATCCATCCATGGTTCATGTAAGAATCCATTTGTTAATTCTAGGGCCGAGTTTGCTAAATTTCAACACTAGTCCTACTACAACCATTGTTGGGTCGGGTAACTGAATTATTGTCATCTTCCATCCTCTACCAAATGAGACAGACTTAATTAATCCCAATCTGTTTTCTACTCATTCTTCATCTACATTTCTAACTAATGCTACTTTGGCAGATGAATCAAAATCGTCTGTACTTGGATATGACACAATAAATCTAACCTCATCTCTTTCTTTATCATCGGTTTTGCATTTAACTCAACTTGCTTTTAATTTGATCTCTTTAGTATGCTCACTCATGACTTTAATCGTTGTGTTTCATTTTATCTGGGCTATTGCTTGTTCCAGGAACCTGTGACAAATAAGACTATTGATAAAGGACATGAATTTGGAGTGTTGGATGATGAAAGTCCCACATCGGCTAATTTAGGGAATGATCATGGGTTTATAAGTGAGGAATACTAACTCAATTGGTATGAGGCCTTTTGGGAAGCCCAAAGCAAAGCCATGAGAGCTTACACTCAAAGTGGACAATATCATACCATTGTGGAGAGTCGTGTTCGTCTAACATGGTATTAGAGCCATGCCCTAAACTTAGCCGTGCCAATAGATTGGCAAATCCTCGAATGTCGAACAAAGGACTCCAAAAAGAAAAAAGGAGTCAAGCCTCCTCGAAGGTACGAAGGCAGTCAAAAATGACTAAGACTCCAAAGGAGTCGAGCCTCGATTAAGGGGAGGCGTGCTTTGTTCGAGGGGAGGTGGTGGATGATGAAAGTCCCACATCGGCTAATTTAGGGAATGATCATGGGTTTATAAGTGAGGAATACTAACTCCATTGGTATGAGGCCTTTTGGGAAGCCCAAAGCAAAGCAATGAGAGCTTACACTCAAAGTGGACAATATCATACCATTGTGGAGAGTCGTGTTCGTCAAACATGGAGGACTTTGTATTTCTTTAACATCAAGTACCAAAGGTTGCATGCTTCATAATAGTTTCTCCTCTTGTTGTCCATTGTCGTCTTGATCATTCATCTTTTTCAGCACTAAGAAAGATTTGTCCTCAATTTCATAACGTGTCTTCATTAACTTGTGATTCATGCAAAATTTTAAAGCTCCATCGTCTTAGTTTGAGCCCTAGAATCGATAAACAAGCCAGTGCCTTTCGAATCAGTTCATTCCAATATTTAGAGTTCTTGTCCAGCTATGTCCAAACCTTGATATTTCGTTACTTTTGTTGGCGGGTTATTCTCGTACGATTTGGTTATATTTTATGAAGAATCATTCTGAGTTATTTTCTCACTTTTGTAATTTTCGTACCAACATTCAAATTCAGTTTTGTGTTTCCCTTAAAATTTTGAGACACATCAATGTTGGCGAGTACTTCTTGAAACTACACGAGCATTATCCTTTCAAATGTGTGTTCCAAGGCATTTATGGGCTGACACAATTTCCACAGCCTACTTCCTGATTAATCGCATGTCTTCCTCTGTTCTCTGTTCTTAAAGGTCAATTTCCTTATCAAACCTTTGTTTCCTATGTGTCAAAAATATTTGGTCGTACTTGTTTTGTTTGAATTAATCTAACAAAATTAGACCCCAAATCTTTGAAGTGCATTTCTTAAGCTATTATTGTGTTAAAAAAGGATATAGATGCTTTTGTCCTAGTTTGAATAGGTGTCTTCTAAGAAGCATAGACATTTTAGTTTGCCTAACGTGTCTGTGTCTGACATCCTAACACTTATTAGACATTTGTTAGCACAATAGATACGTATGAGACATTAATTGAACAAAATGAATATAAGTCAAACATTTGCTAGACACATAAAAAAAACTTGTTAAACATACTCATAGACATAATGAGGCAAAAGGAAAAAAATAATAAATTTTAAGAGAGAAATACATCAACTTGTTTATCAACTTGTTTTTTAAGCATATAAATGATAAATTTATTGACTTTGAATTCTTCCGATGTAAAAATGCTATAATATATATATATTTATATACACACACACACACACATTAAATGTATATTTTAATAAACGTGTTCTTGTCATGTTTGTACCCTTGATTTTTTAAAAATGACGTGTCACTGTATTTGTGTAGTGTCATATTTGTGTCTTGTATATGTGTATGTGCTTCTCAGGGTATCTTGCATCTTGTATCTTGTGATGTTACTTTCTTTGAGAACAAACCTTTGAGTTTAACTTTGTCTAGTATGAATTGGAGGGAGGATGATATCTTTTATATATACACTCATGTCTCCTACACCCTCTCTAATTCTTCCCCTTTGACATTTGTCCCTACTCGTCCCCCAAATACTCAAGTCTACTCTAGACGGAACCTTCTAGCAAATATCTTGTACAAGAAGATTCTTCACCATCAGATCTAGGACAAAGTGATCAGCTTCTTTTTGCTCTTCCATGTATGCTTATATATATATATTTGGTTCTACAGAATAGAATGAAGTGTATTCTTCCATACTTGGTGGTCTCACAATAATAGTTATGATTAAATGTTCGAATAGGGAGTTGTAACCCCATGGGACATTATGTTTGTTTGTCCAGTAAATAACTTCGTGTTTTGTAGATAGGGAATGTGTTCTTTTATGTTGGTCATCAGTTTATAATCTTGGGAGATATAGTTAACCCCTTCGTATTAAAGTGGCGATAGGTTGTAATCGAATAGTAAATAAAAGAGATACCTATCATCCTCCATACAGAAGCTCTTGAAACATTTCTCCATTAACTAATAGACTTTTGCCTCAATACTTTTAAATTTGCGTCAAAATTGTCCATGGCTGATTGTACGTTCAGAAGTCTCAAATTCATCTCTACACTTAATTTTTTTTTTTTTTTTGGGTGTTCAACAACACATGGGTTGTTGGTGAGATTCAAACCTCTAATCTCTTCATCAAATTATAAATTTAACCAATTGAGTTATGCTCAAACTCTCTATACTAAAATTGATCTATTCAATAGTCTGGAAAATAATTGGTGTCATAAAATTGTACGACCAAAATCAATCTTCTGTAGCATACTTGAAGTCTTGCATTAAACACAGCGCATTACAAAACTATTGAGGTTAATAAATTCAAATGGAGACACGAAGTTGAATGAACATGCAACTGAAACCGGCATTGAAATAAGAAATGAAAGATATGAGGTAAACAAACTTTTTTTTTTTTTTTTTTGTAAAACAAGCTAATTAACTGGGCACAGGGTTCATTAGATTTTTCAGCAGAACACATGGCTAAATAACGTTAACGAGTGCAAGGCAACATTGAAAGAAGCAAGAAACCGACACAATTAATCCAATTCAGTCGATTTGTTATTCAGATTCAACATGAAGAAAAAATTCTAAACAAAACCAACCTTCACATCTGATGGAAAGCTGGCACTAATCTCATCCAAGTCAGAAATTATATCCTCCAAATGCTTGCCAACAAGTCCAACGCACAAACTGACTAAACTCGGAGTTTTCTTCCTCTCAAAGGGAAATCCTGTTCCTGTAAACAAAACAATACCTCGAATTACAAAATTACTGAACAAAATCCGCATTTACGATAAACAAATGCCAGAATATTAGCAAATTTGCTCGCTGACTTAGAGCTTGACACATTAATTTTTCTTCAAATATTCAAAACCGATCAATCAATAGCAATCGAGAGAGAGGATTTACCGGAGGATTGAGAAGTAGTAGCCTTGAAACTGGATTTGTGACTCGAATCGAGAAATAAAGATTTAGCAAAAGGATCAGAAGAAGTAGGCTTGGAACTGTATTTCTGATTCAAATTAAGCTTCTCAAAAGTTTTCGAAATGATCTTCGTTTCTTCGATTGTTTCCATCAAAAATTGAAGGATTGGGGAGACGAGCAGAAATCGTTAGAAAAAAAAAAAAAGGAACGAAAAGAAGAAAGCAATGACGGGAACAACGGAGCAATCAAATTTGATTATAAAGGAACAGACGCCACAATATAATTGTGGAATTTTATTTTATTTAGTTTTCAAAAATCAATTATTTTATTCTTTATTTTTAAAGCATTATTAATAATTAAAAAATAAAAACATTTTATCTTATTATATTATTTTATAATTTATAATTTATTCAATTCAAATATTATTTTTAAAAGCGGGAGGTTCCATTTTTTTTTGTTAATGGGTGTTCTGCGTATCGGTTTATATGGTTCTAATGAACCAACTCTAAATTTTGAAACTTCGGCTAATCAATCGTATTCTATAGCACTGAAAATAATATTATATATCAGATTTCTTATTGCTTTTGCTGTCAAATTACCGATTATAGACTCTTAAATGGTATGATATTAGCTTCTCCAAAAGACCTCGTACCAATGAATATAGTATTATTTGATTATAAATTCATGATCCTTCCCTAAATTAGCAGACTTTAATTTTGACTAAATTAATAAAAATATCTAAAATTTTGCCGTTTGTTTCAAATATACCTTTAAACTTTTAAAAGATTCAATGATTTTCGAGAAGGTTGGAAGCAACTTTGAAATTAAAAAAAAATATATTAAAAAATATCCTCACAATATTTTATTTTTAAAACATTTTTGAATTTTTTTTAGCTTAAAAAATATCTTTAATTTACGATTTTCTTTTATATATATATATATATATATAACAGAATTATAATTCAGGCTTCAAAATTCAAAAGGACACGATAAGGGTATTCTGGTAAATACCATTTAACATATCGCTTTTGCGCGCTGCAAAGGTTTCAACTTCCACTCTTCCAGGCCGGCCGGGGAGTAGTCTGCATCTGTGAAGAGATTTCGATACATTGGCTCACCGGAGCTTCGAGAACTGCTCTCAAAGGTCTCTGGTTCAATGGCAAAAATCTTACAGGGCGGAGGCCAAAACCTCCCAGCAGACGTGACGCAGGTGATTGATCAGTTGGAGCGCCACTGCTTGGCTCCCGATGGATCTCTCGTCTCCAAACCCGCTCACTACGACCTACTACTCGTATTCCATCTCCTTCTTTCTCGTTTTCTCTTTCCACTCGATTCGTGCGTTTTATTGGTTGTCGAGGAAATGTGGGTGGAATTGAGCGATACAAATTGATTTCTTTTTGGAATTGATCCAGAAATTGACCTAATTGTGTAATCGAACAGGTTTTGGTTTGGTGTTTTTTACTCATTACTGAATAATTGAAGATGAATTTTGCAGGCGAGAGAAGAAATGTCGAGGGAGAGATTGCGTTATTTGGAAGCCATGGTAGGTGGTTTTTACTTTGATTCTCTAGTTCTAGGTCCTGTTACATTTTAAAAATTGATTGAATCATTGGCTTAATTGCCGCAGTCGGTTAGCTTGTACTTGTGATTATTTTGAGTGTGACTGTTGTATGTTTCATGCAGGCAATCTATTCTGAAGCAATTGCAATGGTGGAAGAGTACCAACAGGCTGTTTCAATGGCGAACCTTGGCGGAGTTCGAGATGGTCAGGCTCTTTATCCACAACTAGGTTTGAAGAATTCGGCTCAGGTTTGTGATCGGAGCCATTGTATATATTACGATTCATAATGGAAATACGTGGATGATGGTTGATAGCCTTCCAAGATACCTAGTACTCTCCCACAATTAAATCCAAAATCTACCTACCTCTTATACTCTATACATTCAAATTCAGTATGAATTAACTTTTTCTAACAAAATCAATCACTCACTACAAATGAATATTGATAACCTTGATTTCTAACAGTTTGATTATATATTTCATGGACTGATTTTTCTTCTGCAATTGATCGAAAAAGTACTTTGTAATATATACATTTGATAAGGAAACATAAACATTTCATTGATGCTGTGAAGTGATGATAGAAGAATAGGTCTTATCTAGGAGTTACAAAAATATCTTCCCCTGAGATACGAGGGAAGAAAGACTAATTACAAAAAGGGGGTGGGGGGTTGATAATTTAAACCACAAAAGATCTTAGTAGATGATAAGTTCCATAATCGAGTCGAAACTAGAATGCTTATCCGAGAAAATCTGAGTCCTATATTCATTCCAAATGCTCCTAACTACGTTATAGTATCACCTTTCTTATTTTAGTAGGAAGGATAATTGAGCATAACGTGGCTCTTTCGTTGCTTTTACCTTTAAATGACCTTCAATATGTTGTTCGTCTGGAAATTCAAACAGAATGGATCTGTTATATAATGGCTTGTTAAGAAAATGTAATGAAAAACTGCAAGGGTGGATATCTGCAAAATAGTGAAGTTGTGGAAACGCCACAAGTTTTCTGTTGTTTAAAGATTTTTTAACTTTTTTCAGTGCATAAACATGCCGCAGGTTGTTTTTGTGATGTTAAATTTGCTGCATATTGGTTTTCTGAACTCCTTTCTACAATTCAGGCCTCGGAGACGATAGTTTGTAATAATTTTTTTTTAATGTAACAATTTATTCTAAGAAGCTTATGGTGCTTGGAAGTAGTATTTTTCTTCTTCAAATTTTTAATATTTTATTAGCCTTTCTCATGCTATGTCTCTATCAAATTCCCATGCATGTTAAAGGAAAGACAATTTTCTTTTATAGCGATAATCAATTTCTGAACTGGCCTTTAAGTATATGTCTAATTATACATTACACCATGTCTGTTTATATGGAGTGATAGCTTGCAAACCCTGTCTCAGGTTTATGAGACTCTTGAGCATCGAATGGTTGTGGCAGAAGCATCTCAAAGATTGAGACTTCCTCTTATATCAAAGGATGGTGAAATCCATGAGGAAGAGATTGAGAAGTTAAGTTTAGTATCTCGAAGTTCCCTTGATAGTACAAGCACCGGTGTCACAATCAGTTCAAGTTCTAACTCAACAAATTATGCGAGTGCGACTAGTGCTGGAAGCATAGTGAACAATAGTCTTTCGGTTAGCTCAAATGATAATGCAGAACCTGGAGTAGGTGGTGTTCCCAATCGCTTTCTTGGAATCACCCCTGCCTTCTTATGGCAAACACAGCTCCATCAAGTGCCTTCCATGGTATGCTATGTGGGGATGGGTGAAGGGAATCAAGTAGTCATCTATATTTCGTTTTTTCTGTTAGCTTTCATTGAATTGGATTGTTATGCAGCCCCCTGCTCTTACCAGACATTGTTTTTAACCACTTAATATTTTTGTTCTCAATATATGAAAGGCATCACTGATACAAGTTATCTGCAACTTCCTCTTGTGTTATTATAGGATATGCCCGAATATCAAATGGCTCTTTCCCGTGAGATTGATGCTCGTTTGAAGATTAAATGTGATAAGGTAGCTGATGCTTTTGTGATGGATGATATTGGTACGTCTATGACTCCCTATCAATTTTGTACAATTTTGCAAGCATGTATTATAAATGAAAGTGTGATGTTTTTTTTTTTTTTTTTTGGGGCTTTCTAGCTTTAGTAGTTATATTTACTTGATTTTATGTACCAAAATGTTTATATTTACTAGATTTACATGTTAAAATTATTGATCTGTCTTTTTTATCCTTAAAACTGTTGAAAGGTTAGATTTAATAGGCAATTCACTATACGATGCATATCTTATGGTCTTACATTCATGCAGAGTCATCATCTGGGCATCATAGCCCTAGTGCTCGGCTTCCAGAGAGGTCTGGTTGGCTCTTCCACGACATTATTTCTTTGTTGTGTTTTTGTACAACCAACACCCCCCCTCCAATTAGTTCATTTTCTCACTAAAACTTCAATACATAGGGTCAAGTTCATCATTGAGGAGATTGAAAGGGAAGAAGAAGCTTTGCGGCAAGATCTTTACTCGGCAGACAGAAAGTTTGCTGAATATTACAATGTATATGACAGGAAGTTCATTTAATGAGTTTTTTTTTTATCCATTTTGTCAAAGGTTAATTGCATGACTTCCTAATATTTTGTTCAAACTAGGTTCTTGAGCAGATACTGGGAGTATTAATTAAGCTTGTCAAAGATTTGAAGCTGCGGCATCAACATAAATATGTAATTATTGTTATTTTCTAGCATAATGGACGGTTAAATTTGCAAGATTGGTTTCAGTTATTAATTTCCGTTTTTAACTTTGTAACTTCAGCACATTTAACCTGGTTAAACTCAAATTATGTAGGACGATCTCCAGAAAACATGGCTGTGCAAAAGGTGTGAGACGATGAATGCTAAACTGAGGTCTGTTATAACTCGATGTTCATTGGATCCTTGTGCTAATTAAACAATCAAATATTCATACAAATCTTCTTTATTGTGTCAAACATCTGTTGAGCTCTCATGCTGGAGTGTGGCTATATCTGAAATGCGTCGACACTGACACTCTACAAAAGAAATAGTCTGCACTTTATAGTTCTTATTTGCATGTGTTCAAACAGCACATCCTAACTGAGCTCTTCATAGCATTGTGGAAATTCACTTTCATTTTCCCCTCCTGCATCTCTTTTTTGGAGCAGAATACTATTTTCACTGCAAATTTTGTTTTATTTCTCTAAATATGCGATGATCACGCTGTCGTAATTATGTACTTCATTTTTCAGTGTTTTAGAGCACGTTCTCCTGCTAGAGACCTACACACAGGAATCTATACCAGCCCTTCATAAAATAAGGTATTGTCCGAGTATATTCCTTTTAGTAGACCAGCGTATTATCTTCAAGGTAAATATAATTTGTAATGTTCTTTTTACAGAAAGTATCTTGTTGAAGCAACGGAGGAAGCTTCTATTTCTTATAATAAAGCAGTAAGTTTCTCTCTCTCTCTCTCTGTCTTGTCTCTCTATATATGGTAAGAAACGGGAATATATTCAAGGGAAATTGAATAAAGAGACAAACTAACCACCAAGGATAACTGAGCTCTGTTTAGAGAAAACTATAACAGGTAGCACCTCCAATCTGAGGCCAGTCGAAATAACTCCAGTAAAAATGCAACAAACGATTTTTCTCTATCTTGGAAGGCTCTGTGGTTTTTTTCTAGCCAATAAAGCCAAAAAAAAAGAAAAAAAGAAAAAAAAGAGGGAGCTCTAACCACACTTCTGTGGCACTTTAGCTTTGTTTTTCAGCCACCATGTACCATTTAGAACAACTGTATGTTCATCAATGGCGTTTCTGTGTTTTTCAATCATTAAACAACATCATAGAATCCCTGCAGTCAGATGTCAAAAACCAAAACAAAAAGTGAAATAGAAAGAAACAGACCCTTCTCAAACAGTCATCCCATGGATATCAATGTGAGATCCCACATTGGTTGGGAACAAAAACATTCCTTATAAGGATGTGGAAACCTCTCCCTAGCAGACGTGTATTAAAACCTTGAGGGGAAGCCTGAAAAGGAAAATACAAAGAGAACAAAATCTGATAGAGGTGGACTTGGGCTTTTACAAATGGTATTAGAGTCAGCTACCGAGTGGTGTGCCGACGAGGATGCTAGGCACCCAAGAGGGTGGATTGTGAGATCCCATATCGGTTAGAGAGGGAAACGAAGCATTTTTTATAAGGGTGTGGAAACCTTTCCCTAGCATATACGTTTTAAAATTTTGAGGGGAAGCCTGGAAGAGAAAGTTCAAAAAGGATAATATCTGCTAGTAGTAGGCTTTGAGACGTTAGAATCAAGTATTTTCAGGTAATTCTCATAGCACAGGGATATAATTCTCACAACCTAGGGACAATGAAAGATGCAACAAGTACTCTTATTATTCTCCTGCTTTTGCAATCTGACCCCATTCTGAGATCAACTTGCAACCATGGTTTGCTTACTTTTATGTCTATCTTCGGACTTAGCTGGTGCATTCTACGTCGTTTAACTTTACATTTCTACTAGGTCACTCGACTCCGTGAGTATCAAGGTGTAGACCCTCATTTCGACACAATTGCGAGGCAGTACCATGATATTGTAATGGTAATGTCTTGGGAAATTACTTACCATTTTCATCCTCTTTGTTGAAAATGGGTAAGAAGAGAAAACTCACAAGTAAGTTTTACACACTTTTATTTTGCAGAAACTGGAGAATATGCAATGGACAATTCACCAAGTTGAGATGGACTTGAAACGCTTGCCAGATCAGTCAAGTACATGAAATATTTACCATAGAATTTGATTCATTTGTCTGTATTGCTTCGTTTATTGTATTATGATCTGTTTGAAGTTAATATATTTTGTTTTTGCATCAGCAGCCTGTTCATAATGCATGATTTGTAAATGGGGTGATGGAGAATGGTCTGATTTTGCACCCCACTTTTGTCTTCTTAAATGATTAGTTTCAATTCATCTCAGCCACTTTTGTCTTCTTAAATGTTTTCCCTCTCCACAATTCATCCCCTGAGAAGAGATCCAGCACCCTTGTTGGACTCGTATACCATTTGCCCAAGCCTATTGCTAGCTGATATTGTTCGTTTTGACCCATTACTTATCGACGTTAATCTCACGATTTTTAAAATGCATCTATTGTTAAGGATATTTAGTAATAAATTATAGTTTACCATATATATTATATTTGATATTTTAAAATGCAGCTCACGTTAATCTCACGGTTCACTATGAATATGTTTACCAAATGCTTTTCCTCACTCCAAACTTTATTTTATTTTCGTCAATAAACTTTAGCAATTACCTGAAATTAAAAAATAAAAATCACTTGTTCATCCAATCATTATTAGTCTACATTGTTTTTTAATTGATTTAGGCTAAGTTTGGGATTAATGTAACTTACAATTTGGTTAAAGTAAATTAATGTTTTATAAATTTTAGACGTAGGCTTTTCAGTAAATGAATATTAAATTATTGCTGCTAAATTACACGTATTATTAGCAGAATATATATATATATATATATATATATATATATATATATATATTGTTTTGCATATTATTTGTTGGGCATGGTAGGTATTTTCAAAGAAATAATTTAAAAAAATATATATTTCGGATCATATTCTTTCAGATATCTAAATTTTTTCAACTAATCTTAAATTAATTATTTTTCTTAATTTACAGTTAATTTCTTTTAAAAATATTAATAGTGAGTATTATTTAAAAAAAAAGTTTAATAATAAACTAATAATAATAATTAATTTTAAGATTTATTAAAAATGATTCATGTTAAATTGGGGCCCACCCTGATCCCCGGCTTGGCCCACTTGGACCGAACCGTCCTTTTCTCCAATCGGATCCGGTAGCGTTAGCGTTGAATGAACGCGTCTATATTCACCGCACTTTTAACCATATTTTAAAAGAGACTTATTTTATTGTACACGTCAGCGAAGATCTGACCGTCCATTACTGATCTTGGTGTCCACGTCATCTCCCTACATGTTCGAGAACAATCCTGACCCCTTTCGAATGCGAATTCGTGGTGGAAACAAATGGATTCTTGCCGCTTTCCCCAAAATCTCTATAAATAATCCCCATACCGCTGGGCGTTGGTCTCATCATTCGTTGTCCGTTCTCTGTTCTTCACTACCTTCTCGTAAGTCTTTGATCCCTTCTTAATAGTTGACTCATTTCCTTTTTATTCTGATTGTTAGCTCTACATAATTTGTGTTCTTGTTTTTGCTTCTGGATTCTGTCTTCTGTGTTTGTCTTTTTGCTACTTCGATTTGTGGTTTATGCTTATTTGATTTGATGATTTGATGATCGTTGGGAGATTTCTGTTTGGATTGGATTTTAGTTTGTATCGGCCGGATTCTCGTCTTGCTTGGTAAGATTCTGTTGTTCGGTTCGTTTATTAAAGTCATGGATGATCTAGGGTTTTTCTTTCTGTGTTCGTTGCTTTGTTGTTTGAGCTTTAGGGTTTATGTGTATTTGGTTAGATGATCGTCAGGAGATTCATAGTTATGGATTCTTGTCGTGCTGTTCTCTTAATGTTTAGATTGCTTTTTAGTTTGTATCGGCCGGATTCTCGTCTTGCTTTGTAAGATTCTGTTGTTCGGTTCATTTATTGAAGTCATGGATGATCTAGGGTTTTTCTTTCTGGATTCGTTGTTTTGTTGTTTGAGCTTTAGGTTTTATGAGTATATGGTTAGGTGATCGTCAGAAGATTCATCGTTGTTCTCTTCATCTGTTCAAGTGTTTTCTTATACGAAAAACCGTTTAATCCGGCCATGGATGAACATGGGATTTGTTTCTTGTTCGTTGGTATCGATTGTATCTGATCCGCTTTGGGGTTTCTGTTGATTGGAAGCCATTGATTGTGGGAGTTGGCATTTAAAGATAAGCCAAGGCTTACTTATAATCCATATTGATTTTGATATCTATGATGTGTTCTAGATTGTGGGTGTTCGAGTTTTGATCGAAACAAGGTTGATGGTTGAAATAGACGTCCAAATCCCATCCGCTTACGATCCATTCGCAGACGCCAAGGATTCCGATGCCCCGGGAGGCAAAGAGTATGTTCATATCCGCGTGCAGCAGAGAAATGGCAAGAAGTGCTTGACAACAGTCCAGGGTCTGAAGAAGGATTTCAGCTACGAGAAGATCCTCAAAGACGTGAAGAAGGAGTTCTGTTGTAATGGTAACGTCGTCCAAGACAAAGAACTGGGGAAGATAATTCAGCTTCAAGGCGATCAGCGCAAGAACGTGTCTCAGTTCCTGGTTCAGGCTGGGATTGTGAAGAAGGATCAGATCAAGATCCATGGATTTTAAGCAACTTGTTTTATAGTTCATCGAATTGAATCTGTTTCTGTGTTCTATTATTTTGAATGGATCTTGTGATGGCGGTCTGTGATGACAACTTGTTAGCAATAAAATGTTTGATTCTGGGCAACTTTTGTGGTCTTTCATGTTCTTAGCAGGATGTTTCAAGCTTTAATCTCTCTTGAGATTGTTTTGATTCATGTTCTTGCGGAAGTTTCTAACCTTTAGCTTCAACTTGGTATCAATTTCATCAAGCTAATCTCCATGAGCATAACATTAATTAAAAATAAATAAATACAATTTTTAACCATCTATTTTATCTATGTTTTAACTTCTTGCCTGAATCATTAGCGGTTAAGTTTATCACGTTAGATTAACATGACTCTACCATTGTTTGATATTGTCCACTTTTAGGTGTAGGGTATGAATCCACAATGGTTTTTGGGAAGGTTTAGGTTTGGGCTTAGCAAAAGCCTCACACTAATGGAGAGAGGATTCTTCGATTATAAATCAAAAGAAACGTCTTAAAGAATTAAATAACTAAAATTTTTAACCAATAAACACTATTTCTTTGTTTCATTATCTATTTTTCTACCTATATTTTTAAAATCAAACCCTTTTTAAAATTAAAACAAATAGTTTTTAAAAAAATATTTTTTTATTTGTGATTTTAGGTAAAAATTCAAATATTTTATTATTGGAAAAAAAAAAATAAAGTTTTTTTATTTTTTATTTTTTAAAATTTGGCTTGAATTTTATAAAATAAATGACTTGTTGTGTATAATCCAATAAAACTTATTCTTGCAAAAACACCCTCATAAACTCATAATTAAAAGAATTTCGAGATAAAGTAGTTATTTATTTATTAGCAAAATAAATACGGGCATCAAAATTTAAATTTTCGATCCAAAATAACATTATGGAATATTTTTTTCATTTAATTCGTAAAGAAAATGGAACATTGACTTTGTTGTATATTGAATCATCCTATTCTAGCACTCGTTAACGACTCTCAAGGATAATTCTATCTACCGAACATTAGGTTCGATCTTACTTAATACGTGTAACTAAAACATTAAACTCATACCAAATCCTATATATGTGTGTCAAAATACACTAATTAAAATTAATAAGAGTATCATAACCTAAAATACAATTTTATAAATTAACCTAAAGTTTTAATCTTTAAATGCTCGATTACTTATCAACCTAAACATAAACTCAATTCATTAAGATATATATTAACGATTAAAATATCAGAGGTTTGAATTATAGTCGGGATCCCGAAAAGATCATTTTTTCTCATTAAATTCACCAATTTTATCTACTTTCTCGAGATTTCATTAATGTCTTTGCCTATTCTCTAAGTCTTTGTTAGGTTATGCTTTAAAGACGTGAGGTCGATGGATGAAAAGTCCTTCTCGTCTCTGTTTCTACTACCTATTTTAATCTTCGTCTTTGCAAAATTGCATATATTGAGTCAAGAATTTCTCGGATTTTGCTTTACCATGTTGACGATGTGTGGTGGTTGGTTGAGTTCAAGGAGGAGGTTTTCGATATGACTCTTCGCTTCTTTGTTAATTCGTTCAAGACGATCCTTTTCGCTTTGTATCTTTTCCTTCTTGCTTTAGGTATGTATACGATCTTCTTTTGAAAAACTATTCAAGTGGCTTGACCATTACGAATCACGGGTTTCCACAGTAGTATGATATTGTCCACTTTGAGCATTCATTATTCATGGGACTCCCTCCCAGCAATCCTCAACAGTAAATACGCATTTTACTTTTGACATTTACAGTAGGTGCAATGGTCGGGATGGTGGTCGGAGCTTTCAAAGGCCATGGCATTGGCACTGGCATCAACACTATTGTCGGCGCCACCATAGCACTTCAACTATTGAACTACACAACGTTGGGATATAGATATTCTTTCCCAAATGTACGGTTTTCTTTTTCTTCTTCTTCTTCTTTTAGTAAAACAAATACTCGTGCTTTACTTTTGGATAAAATTTTCAGGCGAGCGACTTATCGGAGCATATGCACCGAGAGATATCGGAGTTTCGTCGACGCCGCTGCCGGAGCAAGTGGTGAGAAAGTTGCTTAGAGGTATATTTATGGTCATAATTTATATAAAATAAAAATATTTAAATTATATTTATTTATTTATTGAGATTTTATTTTATTTTATAATATTTTCAGAAATTTGAAGATGGAGAATTTGGGAGGAGACTTCCAAATTGTGATCATTTCTTCCACGTGGATTGCATAGATCAATGGCTACGATTGCATGGATCTTGCCCAAATTGTAGAAAAAATTGTATTTAAATAATACAAAATTAATTTTATTTTTGTTTATAGAAAATAAGATATATAAAAATTATTATAAATAGTATTTTAAATATTTAATTACCCCTTGGATTTATAGGTTTTGTGTAATACGTCATAAATTTTTAATTTTGATTTTAATATATCTCAATCTCAAATTTTTTTAATTTTATATTTAATAAGTTTTTAATATATTAATATTTTTTTCAAAAAATTAATGGGTTTATTAGATATAAAATTAAAAATTATCACCCTAAATATATAATATTAAAAATTTATAATTTAATTCATTTTAAAATTAAAACAAACCAATCATACAAAAGAGTGGAATAATTAGAAGAATCCACTGGGTCGGGTCGGGTTAACCCTGAGCCGACAACCAAACAGCCCAACTCCTTTGGTCCAGCCCATTAGTTACCTGTAGCCCAACCTAGAAGCCATTCCAACTCATCCATGTTTCACTTCAGCTCGGCCCATATCAAGCCCAACAAAGTTTATTAGTATTTTTAAAACATGTAAAATTATTATTATTATTTTTTAGTAAAATTTAAGAATATTTTTATTAATTTAGGGTTCATAATTTAATCCACAAATTAAACTAATAAAGGTTCCCAAAGTGGATTGGAATCAACGGATGAAATCAAGAAGTAAAGAAAAAAAATCGAAACCTTTTGGAACACTTCCAAGTTCACCTCGAATCTCGTTTTCTGTCGCAAGAAAAAAGCTCGTCATCCTGCCAATGGTGGGGACAATTTCGATTCGCCTCGAGCACCTTCATGTATAATTTAATTAGCCGCATCCAAGAAAATCTGGCGTTAACGAGCATTGGCAACCGGAAATTTGAAACGGCTTATTGATTGATTTTTTCTTCGATCGATTCATAAGGAAAAGGAAAGCGTACCTGATTCCTTTCTTTCATCCATCTGTTATCTTCTATTTTGGTCGTCTTCGACTTTTTTGCTGGTAAATCTCTTCTCCTTCTACTGTTCGCAGAATTGGATCTAGAAATTTCTCGGGTTTGAGCTATTGTGTTCGTGTTTAGGTCGAATTTGATCTGGTATTTGCAATTTGTAATTGATTAGTTTTGTAGTTTAAGAAGAGGGTTTTTTCAAACCACATGTTTGTGTGAGTTTATGTTCATAGCTAGAAGGCTAGAAGCTTTGTTTTCTGAAAGGTTTTGCATAATTTGGCTTTGTTAATCGCCTTCTGTTTATGTTTTTCTGTTTCTATCTGGGCTTTTGAATGCTATGCTTGTGCATTGAGATGTTCTTGTGTATTCTTGTTCTTGGTTATGTTCTGCTAGTGATTCCATTGCTTATTTGTGTATGGAATGTGAAGTTTATTGAAGCACCACCCCTTGATTGAATTGATTTCAGGTAATAGTTACTCATACTATGGAAGGTACAATTCTTAGAAGGGTTATTCCATCAGACAACAGTTGCCTCTTCAATGCTGTTGGGTAAACTTCAAATTACTTGACTATTCATTCCGGATAATGATTAAGAGATAGGAATCTGTATGGTCTATAAAATGGGTATATTTAAGTTGTGATATGTCAATATGTGAGATCCCACATTGGTTGGAGAGGAGAACAAAACATTCCTTATAAGGGTGTGGAAACCTCCCCCTACTGGACGCGTTTTAAAACCTTGAGAAAAAGCCCAAAGAGGACAATATCTGTTAGCAGTGAGCTTGAGATGTTACAAATGGTATCAGAGTCAGAGCCAGACACCGAGTGGTATGCCAGTGAGGACGTTGGACCCCTAGGGGGGTGGATTGTGAGGTCCCACATCTATTGGAGAGGGTAATGAAACATTCCTTATAAAGGTGTGGAAACCTTTCCCTAGTAAACGCGTTTTAAAACCTTGAGAGAAAGCCCAAAAGAGAAAGCTCAAAGAGGACAATATTTGCTAGCGATGGGTTTGAGCTGTTAAAAATGGAATTAGAGCTTGACACCGAGCGGTGTGCCAGCAAGAACGTTGGGCCTCCAAGGGAGGTGCATTATGAGATCCTACGTCGATTGGAGAAGGGAACGAAACATTTTTTATAAGGGTGTGGAAACCTTTTCCTAGTACATGCGTTTTAAAACCTTGAGAGAAATTCCAAAAGAAAAAGCACGAAAAGAACAATATTTGCTAGCAGTGGGCTATTACACAATACGTGAGGGAGCAGATTAAGAGTAAAGGTTTCAAGACTAAAAACTGAAAAATTATAAACTTCTTTACATATGATTTTTAATTGTTTTCAAGACTAACTTTATCCCCGCTGTTTTTTGTGGCTCCACCAAGCAAATAAAGAGAGTTTGAAGATAATAAGCTATAGGCTTCTTGACATATAATTTTAAAGAAAAGTATGGGTCCCCCTCTTGTTTGTGGCTGTACCACTGCCCATTTCGAGTGTAAGTTCATGTACCAAGTTCAGCTCTTTTTGAAACCCCGGAAATGTAATGAGCATACAAATACATTTGAAAATATAATGTTTAATGGGTCTTTTCCATTTTGATATTTTGGTGTTGTAGAAAATTCATTGTCAGTTGTACCCATGTCTCATGTTCATATTTGTGCTACTTCTGTTGTGCTCGATCTTTATCTTTTTTGTGTAATATATGTCAGTTATGTTATGGACCATGACAAAGACAAGGCTACCGAGCTAAGACAGGTTCTGATTCATCATATTTTATCATGTTCGAAACCAGATTTTACTGCTTTTCAATGAATCACTATTTCGGAGTTATTTTCAAATTCTAAATTCTTCGATGGAAGATAGATCCAACCCGAACAACTTGCATTTAATTCCCTTGTAGTGTAGATATACTAAAAAATAAGTAGCAGAATTCTGTATTGCATGCTTGACCAACTTTTCATTGATGAAGAAGATGCATATCTGATGTGTAACAATGCTAGACTTCAAAGTATCTATGAGATCCCATATCAGTTAGGGAGGAGAACAAAACATTCTTTATAAGGGTGTGGAAATCTCTCCTTAGCATACGCGTTTTAAAAACCTTGAGGGGAAGCCCATAAGGAAAAGCCCAAAAAAGACAATATCTGCTAGCGGTGAACATAGGCCGTTACAGCATCGCTCTCCACCACACATCACTCCCAACATGCACACATAGAAACAAAAAGAACAAGGAAAAGGCATGCTTAATCTGTAGAATCATAGAGCTGAAAGAAATCTGGGATAGAACCCACACAGAACCAAAATGATATTGAAATATTAATGTAAAAGATGAAGAATTACAAGATAAACCAAGTAATTGAGGTATTAGCTGAAATAAATCTGGGATACAACACACAGAAAAAGGCATGCTTAGCTACTTTTTGTACAAAATCGTATTTGAATTCTTTACTCTGAACATCTTGCACAATTGATTCTCTTTTAAGGTCATAGCTGCAACAGTAGCCAGTGATCCAACAAGGTATTCTGAAGCATTTCTTGGAAAGCCAAATGAGGAGTACTGTGCTTGGATTCTTGATTCAGAGAAGTGGGGAGGTTTGTATCTATATTATCATTACTCAATGGAAGAGTTCTTATGAGATTTTCTTGTTGTAGATCTTCAAAATATGTAGTTATCCTGCTGTTTCTTGTTTTCTAGCATTAGATTATGGGTTTCTGAATCGAAATCTATATTACTCAAGAGGAAGTACATTTGGCATTTGAACGTGCCAGTGCATCTGATTAGGCATCGGTCATATGCCATGTTAAGTACTCGATTTTCTTCTTTTCAAGTTTGTTTTCTCTGATGCAGGCGCCATTGAGCTTTCGATACTATCCGAATATTATGGACGTGAAATTGCAGCATATGACATCCAGACGACACGATGTGATTTGTATGGTCAGGTTAGGATTTTCTATTCCGATGACTCCATTGGCTCAGTAGGAATAATCTTTTCGACTTCCTGATGCTGATTATCTGTCATCTTTGACAGGAAAAGAAGTATTCAGAAAGGGTTCTGCTGATATATGACGGACTCCACTATGATGCTTTAGTTGTATGATTTTCTGATTTCCTTAAATTTGCATATTCCAACGTTTTTGGCGTATGTCTTAAATTTACCGTTATTTCGGGGTTGGGGGACAGAGAAAGAGTTGTTTACAATGCACGTTATCAGGTTTTTCGGTTCAAACATGTGAGAAATATGCCTAGTATTTCATTATAGGCCAGATTACACAATTTCAATTATACTTGGTCAAGCTGTCACCGTGCCATTTCTTAATCCGAGAACGTTTTGCAGATTTGCATTTTGTTTCCCGCTTTGAGATATTTGATTACATAAAATGCAGCAAGATGACCTTTATAATATGTACTTTTGACACAAACAGAAACTGTAAAAACTCGTGGTTGCCCCATGATTTCGTGGTCTTGATTTCGCTCTGCCTGTTATCTTTCTACTGTCTTTGGTTGTGTCTGATATAGGCTTCCTGCATATTTGTCTCTGCTAGATGTCGCCATTTGAGGGAGCTCCAGAAGAATTTGATCAGACCATATTTTCTGTGAATAGAGACAGGAGCATTGGGCCCATTGAGGAGCAAGCTCTTCATTTTGTAAAAGAGCAGCAAAGGTAGGATCTTCTTCTGGTATCCTCTAAGCTCGACTCACTTCTGGAACGTGGTTTGTTTTAGTTTACGTTTCTTCTTTGAATGATAAGTTGAGCTGCATGACTTCCCCCAAAAGTTGTCATTGGTACTATCATTCTCTGTTTGAATCAGTACAAATAACAATTCACAAGAGGAAAAGGTTGTAGGATAGGAAGAAATTCATTTTGAATATCTGTTTGCTTCTCACTTTGCAATGTATGGATATTTTCTTCTATCCGTTTTAGGAAACGGAGCTTCACCGACACTGCCAACTTCACTCTGCGCTGTGGGGTTTGCCAAATTGGAGTCATCGGCCAAACGGTATTCGTCGTCCAAATTTGATAGCTTCCTAAATTACTTCTTCTAACTCTTGTAACTCATTTGAAGAATCCAATGTCCAGGAGGCTGTAGAACACGCAAAAGCAACGGGTCATGTCAACTTTCAGGAGTATAGATGACATGAGGAATGTTGGGAAAAATAATTGGCTGATCGGTTTGAGCTTTATCGACTCCTCCAATTGTTGAAGTACTGTGGCGTTCTGATTGTTGTAAGCTTATAGTACCTTTCGAAATCTTGATTGTCCAGGAAAGTGTCACATTTACTGACCAGAATGTTGTGTATTAGATTCAATAATCACAGAACGAAATCCGGCTGTTTTCCCAAGTGACTGAGCTTTTCTAATAGCTGTGATGTTTCCTGAGTTATATGTAATATTCCTAAAACATATTGAGTAGTGTTCAGCAGATCTATGGTTTATACCAGTAAAGGGAACTCGAACTCGAACAGATGTTTGGAAGGCTATTAATCGATTGATAAGTGAAATATTTGATACATCTGGAGAAAATAGAGGCATGAACAAATCTCAGGAAGCAATCACTCGCTGCCTCTATATCTTCTGTTTAAGGGCATGCCTTAGCTGCAGTTTCTGACTTTCTTTCACATTAATCTGGACTTTCCTCTGTCGAGCTATTCGAGCGTCACTTAAGTCGAAGGAACTCCACCGACCAATAAAATCTGGACTAGACCCGCCATTGCCTGATTCTGCTTCTGGTGATGATGCCATCCCATTTGACTCCTTCACTGGTATCGTCTTGATGTCCCCCCGACCATTATTATGTCCGGATTTCCATAGCCTCTTTGTTAAGTTTGATACTTTCTTTGATTTCTTTACAAGTTCTGAATAGACTTCACTGATGTTGATTGTTGTTTCCCAGTCTGTTCCACTCCCTGAGCCTGAGATAATACTACTCTTTTTGCTATTCTTATTAGCAGCAGGAGGTATTGTGCATCCTTCCAGTGAATAACTCGAGTCCTGATCCTCAACCTGGCTCACTGTTTCCCATCCACTCTCGTCGTCTATGTCGCCATTCTGATCAATACATGCATGTGAGGCCATCAGGATGCCATCCACCCGTTTAGCTGCATCCACATTTAAGTCAGGGCTCGTTGTTCCAGCTTTCGGGATCTCGGTAGCTGGACTGTAAGAACCATATGGGTTAACCTCCCTTTCTTGGTTTTCATCAAAGTTAACTCCTTCAAGGATGGAGAAAATATCATCTGGCTTAGAAGGTTGGTAAGATAACTGCTTTATGTCTTGAATGTTCACTGCAGAAGCAGCCTGTCCTAGTAATATAGCTTCTCTCATCTCCTTAATATCTGAGATTGCTCCCCTTGATCTTAGGAAGTTTTCTAGATCTGAAACAAGCCTATTCATTTGAGAGTACTTCTCTTCTACAGCCACCTTGGCGTCGACCAGCTTCATTTGAACGCGCTCTTCGCGCCATACTTCTGCCAACTGCAACATCTTTCTCTCTTCTTCTGCTTCCTCTCTAAGTTTGGCAGATTCTCTCTTTGACACCTCGATTTCTGCCTTATCGTTTCCAATCTCTTTAGCAAGCTCTTCACACACTTGTTCAATCAACGCCCTTTCCTTTCTTTCTTCTTCATAGTCCTGCATCAACTGCTTCACCAAAGACTTGGCATCAGCTAGCTCATGAACCAGCTTTGAATTGAAATGTTCTGCTCCTCTTCGGTTTTTTCTTTCATAGTTCAACTCAGTTCTGATACTTTCCATGAATACACGGATTTTATCATGTTCCCTCATACGCCATGCAGTCTTCTCCTTATCAACCTTTCTCAAGAAGCTCTCGAGCTTCTTTTTCGATACATGGCGTTCAGTTTCGAGTTCCAAAATGTGCACCCGTGCCTGCTTTAGTTCAGCTTGAAGTGCACATATAACCGAAACCAGGCTCATTTGTTGGTCAAGAAGCTCTGTTTGATTGTAAATATGGCCCCTTTCATCTGAAATTTTCGAGCGGATAGGGTCCCACTTAGTTGCCCCCTCCATAACTGAGTTGGAGAATTGAAAGAACGGCTCAAGCTAATGGCAGGGATGGCAGAAGAAAACACTTCAAATTTATAGCAATAAATAAGAAATTGAAAGAGAGGAACATGAAAGTGATGTGACATTACCTTGCACAGAACGCCATTTCTCATACCAGAAGTTGATGGTTGGCTCTGTAACAGATCCCTTGTTTCATTACTTAATATGTTGTTGTGATGGCGGAGAATTGGAAGTCGAACATGGCCAGCAACTGGCTGCAAAGTGAACAATAAATGACCACAATGATGAACTGAACTGCAGAACTAGAAGCCAAATTACATGAATGCATGCCTTGGAACTCATTTCGTTTCTAAAACTTATCTAATCACAGTTCTCAGCCCAAAAACGAAAGATCCAATTCGAAACTACAGATCAGTCTTCATAATTTCGTTTCCCAGTAGGGAGAAAAATGCACATTCAATCTCCATCGAATGCAAGCAAATCACATAAACACAACAGCAATGTCAATTCATCAAACTTTTCGAAGTTTGAGTCGATCGATTTCCAATTTACAAGTAACAGTTACCTGAAAACCGATCCCCTGCTCCTGCGTTCGTCTCAAACCTCTCCTTCCGCCATCAGCGCTCACCTCCGGCTTCTGAAACCGCCAAAAACCAGCAGCGAGCTTCCTTGCCGATACATTCACGTCTCTTTCCCGACTCATCCGCCGGAGATCTTTCCCTCCGTTCTCCAATTCCGACTTCTTCTCGTCCTCGTCTCCCTCACCTTCACCATCGACTCTCTCCTCGACCTTCCACTTCAGAAGCGGAGTCTGCGGCCGACTCCTCGTCCCGGACGGCGCCAATTTCTTCTTAATCAACGAAAGATTTCGGATCCTCCGCCGAGAATCCCTCCGTGAACTTAACGTCTGCCGAAGATCCAATTCCGGCGATTGGTTCCCCGACTTCGGATTGAGTGAAGAATCGAATGTAGGAATCCCTTGAGATTTCGCCAACACCGACAGCTTCACCGTCGTCTTCTCCATCCAGTTGGAAGATGGATGAGAGAAATCACAGTGAAGAGAATCGATTTTCCAGTTTTCTGAACGAGCTCGTAGAGCTATGACAGAGTCGAATTGACGAAAATACCCTTGAAAAAGATACCTTACGAAGAGATTTGTATTTAATTTAATGTTTCGATAATAAATATCTCGGTCAAAATTTTCTCTCCTTTATTAAATATCCCACACCTTTATTCATCTTTTCTTTTCTTTTTTTATTTTTTTTAGAATCTAGAGAAAGACCAATTACTTTTTTTTAACCTTTGGATAAAAAAAAAATTCACCTATTAATTAATTTCCTAAAATAATAATTTAAAATTTACTATGGGTCTTGCAATTTACCCAATTAAAATTGCACTTTTCAAAGTTTTTACCTACTATAATAAATCTCTAATTTTTAAGACATATTTCATATTTAATTTTATAGAGTATTAAATTTCTAATTAATTTTGTATATAATAGGTTCATTAAAAAAATATTTTCTAAAGGGAGAATAATTTAAAAATTAAGGAAAGGGTATAATTGTCAAAAATAAAAAGATATTTTAAACTTGCATATAAATCAATAGACATTTGGACAAAATACATTCAGAATTTTTGTAAATTGCACTCAAGAAAAGGGGGCTGTGGCAGGTCGTCTCATGGATTCGTTTACGGGGAGCAAACGACACGTTCGTTCCAACCCACGCGCGTAAACAACCGGTGCCTAAACGCGCTTAAACTTCGAACGTTAGAGATAGAAATACGGCGTCGTTTTTGGCGCCGAAAAGTCCTTTTTCCTTACATGGCAGACTAACAAAGGATGGTTGCCGAAGTGTACACAAGTGGGCCCCAATTTGTCTGTGTCAGGTGTGGATTTTAAGTCTGAGGACCAATGGTAAATTGACACGTGGATAGCGTTGTAGTTTGGTCCGAACATAATCGGGCTTCGAGCTTGTTGATGTTGTATTATAATTGTTGGATCGGTATGGCAACCCTAGAGGGGGGGTGAATAGGGTTTTAACGATAAAAGTGTTTAAACTTGATTAATTTTTCTAATGATAAAACTTTTTACAAATAAGTAGAAGATGATAATTACTAAAACAAAATAATTCAAGTCAAAACAATAATCAAGTAGAACATGCAATAAACATAATAATAATCTTGAAATTAAATAGGAAAGAGTTAGAGAAAATGACACCGTAGTTTTATAGTGGTTCGGTCAAACTCGACCTACTCCACTCCCCAAGCGCCTCTTGGGAATTTGAATAAAGAACTTTTCCGACTCTTTCCACGGATCAGAGCCAAACCGGTACACCGCTCTTTTTACGAGTTCAAGAGCAAACTCAATCCTTTCAACGACGCAGGATCAAACCGATACAAGTATTTGAGTTTGATAATAACACACCACAACTCTCTCAAAGAGTAGATTTACAATTTGGGATACTGACAACTATTTCCTCACAATATAATAATAATCCCTCTCAAGAATAAGATGAAAAGAAATAAACTTGTAAGCTTGGAGAGAGCAATAAACAATGGAGACTTTGAACAAATGAGGATTGAAGAATGTATGTAAGTTGTATGTTTTAAAAATGTGGGGAAGATGAGTTTATATAGAGGAGAAAAGTGGCAAAATGTAGGATTGAATATTGACCATTGGATTGTGTTAGGAATAATGGAAGGTGGAGATTAAAAGTAATTAAGTAAGAAAATTTTCTAAATTCATTTATTTCAAAATTTTAATATAATAGTAATATAATATAATAATAATAAAAAGTTATGTGAGTAACGGTAAAATGTAATTCAAAATTTATTATAAATATAATAATATAATAATAATAAAAATGATGTGAGTAACTACCAAAATTTTAAAATATAATAATATAATAATATAATATAGTAATAATAAAATTCGATGTGAGTAACGGTTATATTCAAATTTATATTTGTAAAAATAATTTTATTTAGAAATGTAATAATAAGAAAAACTCCACCATGTGTTACTCTTCCAATATTATAAATGTCATACTTTGATATATTTTGATTTGTCCATCATTTTGATTTTGTTGCCACATCATCACGTCGGGTATGTTGTCTCGACTCTAATTTCTTCGTTTTAGCTCTGATTTGAGTAATTGAAAAGTTGTTGTAATCGTTATTCCCGACCTTATACTGTGGACAGTTCAAAAAACTGAAAATAGTTAATAATTAAAAGTAGGTTTGTTATCATCAAAACATCAATAATTAATTCATTGAAATTAATTAATGTGAGATCAAGGGCCAATAAGCCAACAATATCCCCCTTTTTGATGATGACAAATCATTTAAAGAAAAATTCATAAAAACCAATAATACAACATCCATGTAATAATATCACTACATACTAATATATTATCATAAATTTCACTCAAGAGCATATTCTCCCTTATATTAATGCCTCAAGAATTTATGAAACACCAAGTAAATGATTCATAAATTATAAAATAACAAATTTAGAACATATTTTTCTTAATTTTCTCCCCCTTTGTGATCATCAAAATGAACAATTGAAAGAGAATGCATTTAATAATGACATAATGGCTCCCCCTAAAAACATGCATTCAAAAATTATAAAATTCAAGATATATCACAACGAATAATACCAAGCTCAAGCCTATTTTTGCAAAAAATTTCTTCATTCAATGGCTTGGTGAAAATATCGGCCAGTTGATTATTAGAGTTTACAAAATCAAGAATAATATGTCCATTTTGCACATGCTCTCTAATAAAATGATGTCTAATGTCAATATGTTTAGTTCTAGAATGATGAATAGGATTTTTAGTTAAATTAATAGCACTTGTATTATCACAAAATATAGGCACACTATGAAACTTTAATCCAAAATCACAAAGAGTTTGTTTCATCCAAAGAATTTGAGCACAGCAACTAGCAACCGCAATATATTCCGCTTCGGTAGTAGATAAGGCAACCGAATTTTGCTTTTTACTAAACCAAGAAACTAAGGAACTACCAAGAAATTGACAAGTTCCACTAGTACTTTTACGATCAAGTAAGCTTCCGGCAAAATCTGCATCAGAATATCCTACCAATTTAAATTCAACATTTCTAGGATACCACAATCCTAGATCAATAGTTCCAAGCAAATATTTAAATATTCTCTTAACGGCATGTAAATGAGATTCCTTAGGACAAGATTGAAATCTAGCACAAAGACATACACTAAACATAATATCGGGTCTACTAGCGGTCAAGTAAAGTAAAGATCCAATCATACCTCGATAAGCTTTAATATCCACACTTTTACCTTTTTCATCCTTGTCAAGCTTAGTGGATGTGCTCATGGGAGTTCTTGCAATCTTACCTCCATTGAACTTGAATCTTTTGAGCAAATCTTTAGTGTATTTCTCTTGATTGATGAAGATACCATTCTTGAGTTGTTTGATTTGAAGTCCAAGAAAGAAACTGAGTTCTCCCATCATACTCATCTCAAACTCACTATGCATACATTTAGAAAATTCTTCACATAAAGAAGGATTAGTAGAACCAAATATGATATCATCCACATATATTTGCACTAATAGCATATCGTTTTCTTTAATCTTAATAAAGAGTGTAGTGTCGAGTTTGCCCATTTTAAAATCATTCCCAATAAGAAAATTACTAAGTCTATCATACCAAGCTCTTGGAGCTTGTTTTAAGCCATAAAGAGCCTTTTTCAACTTATAGACATGATGAGGAAATTCTACATTTTCAAATCCGGGAGGTTGTTCTACATAAACTTCCTCCATAATATAACCATTCAAAAATGCACTTTTCACATCCATTTGATATAATACAAAATTTTTGTAAGAAGCAAAAGCAAGTAACATTCTAATAGCTTCTAATCTAGCAACGGGTGCAAAAGTTTCTTCATAATCTATGCCTTCCTCTTGACAATAACCTTGAGCTACAAGCCTAGCTTTATTTCTAATGATATTCCCATTTTCATCCATTTTATTTCTAAAAACCCATTTGGTTCCAATAATAGAAGTATTAGATGGCCTATGGACTAATTCCCAAACTTTGTTCCTTTCAAATTGATTTAGCTCTTCTTGCATGGCTAAAATCCAAAACTCATCATTTTCGGCATCCTTAAGACTTTTTGGTTCAATTTGAGAAACAAAAGCAAGATTATTAAATAAATTAATAGAAGAGCGAGTTTTCACACCTTGTTCGAGATCACCAAGAATCAAGTCCTTGGGATGAGACAAGGCATACCTCCATTCTTTTGGCATTGATGAAGAACCTTCTTCCTTTAAGCTCATCTCTTCTTTACTCGTAACAATTTCTTTGCCGTTGTCACTAACGAGTAAATCTCCAAAATTTCTTTCTAAATCATCACTACAAATAGACTCATTAGAAATATTATTGCAAGATTCATCAAATACCACATGCATAGATTCTTCAATAACTAAAGTTCTCTTATTGAAAATTCTATAAGCTTTACTAGTAGATGAATAGCCAAGAAAAATACCAATATCCGTTTTTGAATCAAACTTTCCAAGCTTTTCTTTGTTGTTCAAAATAAAACATTTACAACCAAAAACTTTGAAATACCCAACATTTGGAATTTTGTTATGCCAGAGTTCATAAGGAGTTTTATTTAATGAAGGTCTAATTAAAACTCTATTTAAAATATAACAAGCGGTATTAACGGCTTCCGCCCAAAAATATTTAGGTAAATCATACTCATTTAACATTGATCTAGCAAATTCTTGTAAAGTACGATTTTTCCTTTCAACCACACCGTTTTGTTGAGGAGTCCTTGGAGAGGAGAAGTCATGAGAAAAACCATTATCTTCACAAAATTTTTCAAAGGCAACACTGTTAAATTCTCCCCCATGGTCACTCCTAATTTTAGTAATTAAAAACCCTTTTTCATTTTGAACTCTTTTTACAAAACTAGCAAATCTTTTCAAAACATCATTCTTATGTTTTATCATCAAAACCCAAGTAAATCTTGAAAAATCATCCACTATCACAAAAGCATAATAATTTCCTCCATAACTAGCTATTTTAGAAGGGCCAAATAAGTCTATATGGAGTAGTTGAAGAGGTCTAGTAGTAGAAATCATATTTTTAGATTTGAAAGAAGACTTAGTTTGCTTACCCATTTGACAAGCGTCACAAATTTTATCTTTTTCAAATTTAAGTTGAGGGAGACCTCTCACTAATGAATTTTTTGAAATATTTGAAATCAAGTACATACTAGCATGTCCTAGTCTTCTATGCCATAGCCAAGAGTTATCAAGCAAAACCGAAAGACATTTATCATTTGTAGGACAATTATTCAAATCAATAGTATACACATTATCGTCTCTATTTCCTACAAACAAAACTTTTCTATCACTAGCATTTTCAATTATGCAATTATTCTTATCAAATACAACTCTAAAACCTTTATCACATAATTGACTAATGCTAAGTAAGTCATGCTTTAAACCATCAACTAACAATACATTTTTAATGAGAGTACAAGAGTCATTACCTATAGTACCCTTACCAATTATTTTACCCTTCTTGTTATCACCAAAGGTTACTAAGCCACCATCCTTCTTGGAAAGATTGACAAACTTGGATGGATTACCCGTCATGTGTCTTGAGCAACCACTATCCAAGTACCACTTATTTTTCTTGGAGGCTTTCAAACAAACCTAAAAACAAAGATATTCAAAATTGACCTTTTGGTACCCATACTTGTTTGGGTCCTAGAAAGTTAGTATTCACAAATTTGGGAATCCATTTCATATTTGCATTCATATTAAAGACATTGTATTTAGATAAGTAACAAGAATAATCTTTATGTCCAAACTTACCACACGAGAAACAAACGACATTATGCAAGAATTTATTTCTTGGACTAAATTTGTGTATTCTATTTTTATTCGAAAAATTATTTTCTAAAACATTGTTAAACTTTGTATTTTGAGAAACTTTTCTTCCTAAATGAATATTTTGAGAATTTTTCAATTTAAAGCACTTAGGTCTAATATGACCTTCAACACCACAATAATGACATATAGGCACAAATCTAGATTTATCATACTTAGATACAAATTTACATGTGTTAGATTTAGGCAAGATAGGGGATGCTTTAACAAAGATTGTTTTAGAACTTGAAGGTGTAGAACATTCATCAATATAGCCTAATCCTCTTTTATCACCATATGACTTACCTCCTTCAAGTATTTTATCTAATTTTTGAGCACCTATTGTTAACATTTTAATAGATTCCTTAGCTCTACCAAGTTCTTGCAAATTATTTGATTCATTCTCTTTGAGCAATTTAATTAATTTATCTTTTTCACCACAATCATGCTCAAGAGTCTTGACTTTATCAATTAATGCATTTTTCTCATCACAATCAAATACATGCTTTTCACAAGGTACATCAATTTTAACAATATTATGATCCTTCTCCTTCAAGCAAGAAATTTCATTTAGCAAAGACTTATTTTCAATAATTGAAGTCTTATATTTCTTTTTAAGCACAACATACTTTGAACTAAGTTTTTCTAAATCAATTGTCATCTCATCAACAAGTTTAAATAATTCATGATAAGAAAGAGATTCAAGAGTTACCTCATCTTCTTGTTCATCTTCTTGTTCATCCTCTTTGTCACTATGAGCCATGAAGCAAAAATTTGCAACTTCTTCATCACTTCCACTTGCACTTTCATCACTATCATCCCAAGTAGCCTTCATTGCTTTCTTCTTGGATTTCTTAGATGATTTGAGGAGAGGACAATCCGTTCTTATATGACCCGGCTTTTTACATTCATAACATATTACCTCATCGTTTTTGCTCTTTTCACCTTTTGACTCTTTTTGATTTGTGAAATGTTTTTTTTAATTGTTTCTTCCTTTTAATAAAATTTTTATACTTACGTGTGAAGTAGGCGACATCATCTTCATCAAGGACGTCCTCATCTTCAGAGTCAACTTTGATGGATTTTAGGGCTATACTTTTCTTCTTTTTGGATTCTTCTTCCATGTGCCCGTTCATGGTAATCTCATGTGTCATGAGAGAACCAATGAGTTCATCCAAAGGAAGCTTTGTGAGATCCTTTGCTTCTTGAATCGCCGTCACTTTTGCCTCCCAACTTTTAGGCAGAGACCTAAGAATTTTTCTTACATTTTCGGAGGTAGAATATACTTTTCCAAGATTTTTCAAGGCATTTAAAATATTAGTAAATCTAGTAAACATATCACCAATAGGTTCATTTTCCTCCATTTTAAATAGTTCATAATTATGAACTAACATGCTAATTTTTGTTTCTTTAACTTGATTGGTTCCCTCATGAGTTACTTCAAGAGTTTTCCAAATTTCATATGCCGAAGAACACATACATACTCTATTAAATTCATCATTACTTAAGGCACAATACAGACAATTGATAGCACTAGCATTCAAAGAACATTTTTTCATATCATGCTCATCAAATTCATTTTCTAATTTAGGCACCTCAATATTATTAACAATTTTTATTGGAATGTAAGGACCATTACTAACATTTAACCACAATTGATAATCAACGGATTGCAAATAAATTTTCATCCTAGCTTTCCAACATGTATAATTTGTTCCATCAAAATAAGGTGGCCTAGAAGTTGATTGTCCTTCACTAAAACCATTTTTAACACGTAGGTTTGCCATAAGCTCGAACAATAAAGTTTAGATAAAAAATCTATAGGAGCAACCCGCTCTGATACCAATTGTTGGATCGGTATGGCAACCCTAGAGGGGGGGTGAATAGGGTTTTAACGATAAAAGTGTTTAAACTTGATTAATTTTTCTAATGATAAAACTTTTTACAAATAAGTAGAAGATGATAATTACTAAA
>NW_019272022.1:2070194-2081439 GCF_002738345.1 Cucurbita maxima
TTAAAAATGTGGGGAAGATGAGTTTATATAGAGGAGAAAAGTGGCAAAATGTAGGATTGAATATTGACCATTGGATTGTGTTAGGAATAATGGAAGGTGGAGATTAAAAGTAATTAAGTAAGAAAATTTTCTAAATTCATTTATTTCAAAATTTTAATATAATAGTAATATAATATAATAATAATAAAAAGTTATGTGAGTAACGGTAAAATGTAATTCAAAATTTATTATAAATATAATAATATAATAATAATAAAAATGATGTGAGTAACTACCAAAATTTTAAAATATAATAATATAATAATATAATATAGTAATAATAAAATTCGATGTGAGTAACGGTTATATTCAAATTTATATTTGTAAAAATAATTTTATTTAGAAATGTAATAATAAGAAAAACTCCACCATGTGTTACTCTTCCAATATTATAAATGTCATACTTTGATATATTTTGATTTGTCCATCATTTTGATTTTGTTGCCACATCATCACGTCGGGTATGTTGTCTCGACTCTAATTTCTTCGTTTTAGCTCTGATTTGAGTAATTGAAAAGTTGTTGTAATCGTTATTCCCGACCTTATACTGTGGACAGTTCAAAAAACTGAAAATAGTTAATAATTAAAAGTAGGTTTGTTATCATCAAAACATCAATAATTAATTCATTGAAATTAATTAATGTGAGATCAAGGGCCAATAAGCCAACAATAATTACACTTTATAAGTTAATATTTTTTTGTTTAATTAATTTTTTTTTTTTACTCATATTAACATTATTATTTAAAATCAATCGAAATCGAAAAACTGTAGGACGAAGAAATGAAGAACGCTTGTAACATAAAAAAATTGGTGCATTTGTGTGGAGTTAAGTCACCCGAACTTCGATGCTCGAGTTAGAATTGAATTTAAGAAAAGCTAAGACAGTCGGAGGAAAAAAAAAACCATCAAGTAATAAGAATCATCATTTTATTGAGTTGAAAATTCCGCTAGAATTTTTTTGATTCTCTACTAAAAAATATATCCCTATAACTTATCTTTTCGGGAGATGGTTAGCTTTGCCTTGAGTAGCTCAACCTTAGCTCGGTTCAATCTCAACTTGGGTGGCTCTTTCTTGAGTTGGACAGCTCAGCATCCTCGCTTTGGAAGTTAAGATTCATAATTTAATTTTTAAAGTGTTATTTAACCAAAAATAATAATAATAATAACAATAAATAAATAAAAATGGGTAATTAGAATTTGATCTACTTATTTAGTAAATCTTTTTTTTAACATTTTCAAAGCAAAAATCCTTCTTATAATAAATAAATAAAAATAACAAACATTTAAAAATTTGAATATTAAAAAAAAAAAAAAAAAGCATCCCTCATAATTTTTAAAATTTTTACCCAAAACAAACCTGTGTGTTAAAAAGACTATTTTACCCCTACTCGATCTTTCTTAAATGTATGTAGTTATAGTAGGTTAGCTAGTTTTTTTTTTTTTTTTTTTTTTTGGCTTTTGTGTAAACTCACATGCACCATTAAATATGTGGTTAAATGTCTTTTTCCAATTTTTATTGTATTGGGGAGATATTGATAGAAATACCAAGTCTTTTGTTGGATGATGAAAGTCCCACATCGGCTAATTTAGAGAATGATTATGGGTTTATAAGTGAGGAATACTAACTCCATTGGTATGAGGCTTTTTGGGAAGTCCAAAGCAAAGTCATGAGAGCTTATGCTCAAAGTGGACAGTATCATATTATTATGGAGAGTCGTGTTCATCTAACAATAATATTAATTTTTTATTCAGTGTCATCGTAATAGTAAAATTTTCAGAAGGTCACCTAACATAAGAGAGTGAAACCCGCGTTAGTTAATTTAGTAGAAGATTATGGATTTATAAGTGAGTAATACGAGATGAGGCTCTTTTTTGGAGAAGCCCAAAACAAAGTCATGAGAGCTTATGTTCAAGGTAGACAATATCATACTATTGTCGAGACTCGTGATTCTAAACACAAAACTATTACAAAAGTGTATCTTGTTGATATAGGTAGTGACTTTTAAGTCTTTCTTAGCTATCTTATTATCATAATCGTTCTCGTTCAGATGTGATCTCAGTTCATTCATATACTCTTTTTTACTTGGATGTCACATAAAATCAGAAAAAATGAAAGATAAAAGGGAATATATCTATCAAACGCTTACAATAATCAAACATTCAAATTAAAACTATGAATTTAACTATTTTTCAAGTATTTCAACCTATTTGACTAAGTTGAAAATGGCCCTTCAAATTGGCTTGCCTTCTTTCTACTCTTCTTAAAAAGTCAACTCTATTAACCCAAAGATTCGAAAATGTTGATGCGAAATCTCATACATGAATTCAAATTTATGGTTCGTGTATACAGATGAAATCGTTTGTACCACATTTAAAAATATTCATATTTTTAAGGATATATTTTAAATATAATATTAATTATAAATTTTTTTGAATTTATTTGAAAATTTTAAGAATATTAACACTTTTAAAAGTGTAAATTATATTTTTTTTTTATTAAACTTAAGATATTATTGAAAATTTTATAAATATTTTTATTAATTTCACTTAAAATTTATGAATAAAATAATTATGTAATTTGGAGGCAAGCACGTGCGGAAGTCACGTGAGATTAACAGAAACCCGATTCCTTTTCAACCACACGTTCACACCTAACGGATATTTAAAAAATAAAATAAAATAAAATAAAATAAGAAAAATCCAAAATTATGTAAAGATTCTGCTTACTGAAATGTGTTCACACGGGAGATTCCATATTTACCCCTTTTCACATTGCTTTTAATATTATTACTTTTTTGCCTTTCGCCTTTTTTTATTATTTATTTATTTTGGATAAAAATGGAATTTGCTTTTGTTTGGCTGGCTCGGCTTATTTGGCTTGCTTGCTTCAGCTGGCTTCAGCTCCCATTGATTTATTGTTTATTTGAAGAATAAATTAATAAAAATACTAAAAAAATTTGTGCATTCTCTAAAAAAAAATAATAAAAAAAGGATCGGCTAATGGAAGCCGAGGCGTGGACGTGGCGCACATTAAAATGCAATAGGTATGATTAAAGAAGTGAGTGGGAGGACGCCACGTGTCAAGGGCATAGCTGCAGTCACTCACCGCCTTGACTCTTTAACCACTCACAATTGCTTTGATTTCTTCAACTTTAAAACCGGACAGTCCCTTTCCAGGTAAACCACTGCCACGTGTCCCACTTTCTTCATCCTACGTGGCACCCAATCCTCCACTACCCCTTTTATATATAACCCATCCACCTAATCCCCACACAATTATTACCCAAAATTCTCAAATTCAATTTCGCTCTCAAAAATCACAAATGGGCAACTGTCTGAGGCGGGACGGCGCGGCGGCGCGTTGGGCAGGCGAGGAGTGGGACTTTCTCGCGGCGGATGTGGAGGACGGCGAGAAAAGGCAGGGATCCACGGCGGCGTCCACGGAGGTGAAAATTAAGATCACGAAGAGGCAGTTGGAGGAGCTGTTGGGAAAGGTGGATGTTGAGGAGATGTCCGTACAGCAGGTTTTGGCTCAATTGATCAGTGCCGGCGAGTCTCACCACCGTTCGTGGCGCCCGGTGTTGCAGAGCATACGGGAAGTTGACTGATCGTCGCCGGCCGGTGGTGGCAGCGATTACGATTAGTTTCTGGTTCTTGTTTGTCGGCCGGAAATGGGGTGGGCGCCATTGGAGAGAAGGTTGGAGAAAGCTTAGGGAAATTGAATGTACATTTTGTATATTAATTATATAATATAGTTTTTAGAATATAATTATATTATATGGAGCATAGATTTCCACTTAAATTTTGTCTTTTTTTAATACAATAATTAGTGAAATGATTATTGTAATAATAAGGTGAAAGTTTTGATGTATTTATTATTAATTAATGAAGATTATAAAGTCCAGTTAAGTTTATCTAAATCTATTTTAATGTCAAATTTAAATATTCAACCAAAAGTCAAAATGTTAATTAATAATTGTTCTTATGATATATTTATCTATTTATACAAGTGACGATAACAATAAATTCGTCTTTAGGTGCATTTGTAATAGCCCAACTAACCAATATTGTCATTTTAGGGTTTTTCACTCAAAGGTAGGCGTCACCTCGTCATCACCCTGTAAGGAATACTCACTCTGTTATGTTCTTCTTTTCAACCGATATGGGACCCTCACCTCACAATCTACGCCTTGGGCTCAGCCATACCCTTATTGTTCCCCTCTCCAACCAGACTTCTGCACCCGGTAAGGAATACTCTGTTCTCCTCCTCAACCGATATGGGACCTCACCTCACAATCCACGCCTTGGGGCTCAGCCATACCCTTATCGTTCTCCTCTCCAACCAATATGGGATCTCACCTCCTTAAGGATCAACGTCCTCGCTACACACCACCCAATGTAATATTTCAAAACCACCGCTAGCAGATATTATTCTCTTTGAACTTTCTCTGTTGAACTAAAAAAATGAGACGTTCATGTTTCAATGCTCTCTACTACACAACTTATCTTTTTAATCTCGAGTTCGACACGAGTCCTTTCAACCTTGCGAACAAACGACCGTACACAAAAGAAGCTGAAATCCTGTTTTCCTCTGTGGTTCATGATCACCATAGAATGTGCATATAATAAGTTATGACAAAATCAAATCTCAAAGCAGACAAAGAATAGAAAGCTAACAATCTAAAAAGGGCTGCTGCCTTCAAAATGGTACCAAAATTGAGAGACAGCTCCCATTAGAATGATACAACAACAACACTCATGAAGGTTTCTAAGTGAATTTAATGACAAAAAAACATAAAAACATAAAAATCAAAGGCACCACTTGGATCTGTCATCACCTGCAGTTGCTCTACTCTTTGATCTCATCAGCTTCATTCTGACTTACAAACAGAGGCAAGAAATATGATCCACTTTTGTGAGGAGCACAATGATCATAATCTTTGATTCATCTTAAGAGAAAACAATGTTGTAATTTATGAATGATTATCAGAAGTGTGATGATTTGGTTCCTTGGAATCTCCTGAATGTGTCTGAGAAGGCATAGCTCCCAGGATCATCTGGCATGTCCTGAAATGGCAGTTTAAGCAAATGGTCGATGACACGAGTTAGAAGGGTATATCACCTTTTTGGTTCTAATCTAATACACAACAGTTCGGTTTGGTTCGGCATGACCAGAAGTTTATCGCCCAAATGACCATTCAAATTAGTTCACTTGCAATGTATATTTCCTTGAACTTTCAATTTTGTGTAAGATAAGTCCTTTAATCTTCAGTTGGGTCTAATAGATCTAATTCCTACTCTCACCAGATGTTTGAACCAAAGAAGAAAGTGTAGTACTACGAAAACAAGACTAGTTTAATCCTCCTGGAACTTTTAAGATTTCAATAAATCAAATGGAGAAGAGAGAGAAATGTCATACTTGTCGAAATCATGCTCCCGAGTTTTGATTTCACTCGACCATAGTAAAGGGTCAATGTTTTTGGGTAACAATTCTTGTTGTTGACTCTTCTCTGTTAGCCACTGCTCCACTCTATCGCACTCCCCAAGGATCTGGAGAAAAGTGAAGAGTTCATGAGAGAATTCAAACAAAACGAACGACGAGAAGTAACAGTAGAGGTCCTTAATCGTTACCAATGCTCGAACTTGAGGTGAAAGTGAATCCCCAGTGTTCCTATAGTCGGAAATACGCTTTAACAGATGCGTTTTAGCTTGTGCTCTAGCTTCTTCATCTTCGTATCGGTTCACTATAGGATCCACCAACTAACAATGGTAGAGTAGAGTAAGCAAGGAGAAAAGAACTTGAAAAGGCGAAAAAGTTAAATAACTTTGTATGATACAACAGAAATAGAAATAACCTTCTTAAGGTCATCTAACTTAGAAGAATAAGCACTCTCAGTCTCATCATCTCCATCCTCATATAGCCAATCCTCTGTTTGCTGGAGGGTTGAGGAGATGCCTTCTCGCTCTTCATCACTAGCGAAACTCCGATATGTGTTGACAAGCTATTCAAAAACCACGTGTGATCGTTATTTATATACTGTAATACCAATAAAACTCGAGTTGCAACATTAGATTTCTGTAAGATCAAACGTACGGTTCAACATAGAGCTCTACTTAAAGGGAAAGTCAGACGGATCCAAAATCACACAACAATATGAACTTTCATTGAAACTAATGATGCTTTCATGATCACACAATGACAATCAATAGTTTGATAAAAAACGAGGCGTGGCAGCAACTGAAATTCTTAAAACCCCAACGGAGTCGAAAGAATGTAACAATAGCATTATAAGATTGAGTTCCATGTTTAGTTCACAAATCCATTGAAATAGGATATTTACCTTATTTCTCATCTCATAGACGTACGACTCCAAAGCGTTTTTCTTATCTTTGGCTCGTTCCATATTTTTATCCTGTTGGGCCAGTTGGAGTTCTCTTTCTCGGGCTTCTGAGAGCTCAGCCTTAGTCATTCCACCATATATGTGTTCACTAACTGGTATCTCAATCCTCCTTGTGCTTTTACCTTTTCTTGTAACATCAGACTGGAAGAACACAATAAATTAATACATTTGAAGACTGTAGCCAAGTCCACCGTTAGTAGATATTGTCTTCTTTGGGCTCTCTTTCAGGCTTCCCCTCAAGGTTTTTAAAACGTGTCTGCTAGGAAGAGGTTTCCACACTCTTATGAAGGGTGTTTCGTTCTCCTTCCCAACCCGTGTGGGATCTCACAATCCACCCCCTCCTTTCGGGGTCCAGTGTCCTCGCTGGCACATGTCTGGTTTTGATACCGGATAGATTGTGATATCTCACATCGGTTGGGGAGGATAACGAAGCATTCTTTCCTCTTCCTAGCAAACGCATTTTAAAAACCTTGAGAGAAAGCCCGAAAGAAAAAACTAAAAAAGGACAATATTAGCTAGCAGTGTGATTGGGCTTGGGCTGTTACAATTAACTGCAAACATTGATACATATGAAGCTTTTGAGTGCTGATAAGGGGTTGCCTTCAATACAATCTAGCTTTACCTCGGAATGGGGAGAATCGGCGTGTTCGGTCTCCATTTTTTCTGTGTTTGAATGAGTAGCATCTCTCCTTTGTTCATCTACATTATCCTCTACGAACTAGAATCATAATTGATGTAAATACAGAGAAAAAAAACACTTAAATAGTTGGAAATCTGATGGAAAAAAGATATAATACTTACTGCAGCATATTCAACAATAACAATGCCGTTCATATTCAATTGGACTCTAACTTTAACCCTTCCATTCAAGTTGTTTGTACCTTGGACAGGACCAACCTGCATCTCAAATTACTCACATTTAAGAATCAATTCCAAACCGTAAAAAATAGAAACTAAAAACGGAGCAGAAACAGGTTACGACACCCTTTAAAGTAGGCTTACGAACACTCGGACCGTTCAAAAGCTTTCCAACTCCACAAGAACTACTACTTCAATAATATAAGATAAAAATAAGGAGCATAAAACTGAACATACTGTAAAACAACAAATTTTGGAAGATATGCCAGGGGGTAGTTCATTCAGATCAGTATAGACTGCTTCTAAATGGAATAAACCATTACGCTGCAACGACAGAACTTTAGTACTCGGAATGTGCTGCCCTTTGGGAAATAGTACATTATTTAAGCCCAAGCTAATTGGACCCGCATCCGATGAGAAGCCAATGGAGAAAGGGTATGAATCCTGAACCTGCATTCATCGTCGATACAGCATTAGCATTTGTGCGACTATAACCCCACAAAACGATAATATAGAGAAGAAGGAGATAAACAAAACACGCAATAGAAATCGATTAAATCATGTAATAGAAGAACACGAAAGACCACGTTTATAATTATGCCAGGCTGGCCAGTGCAAGCTATAAATCTCAGGCAAAGTACACACCTCATACTCTCTGACCCTGAAGACGGGGCTAAGCATCGCACACTGTAGAGCGCAACCACGAGCTACACATTCACTAGCATTAAGTTTGCGACTCGGTTCCTTTTTAAATACAGAGGTCAATAACCTAGTTATCGCAGGGACCCTCGACCCCGATCCAACAAGCTCAACAGAATGAATCTTTTCTACAGTTAATCCTGCATCAGCTAAGGCTTTGGTACAAGGAATACTAATCTTCTCCAATAACCCAGAAGCAAGCTTTTCAAATTCTTCTCTTTTGATAAATCCCTTAACGTCTTTCTCGTCCATAAGACATTCGATATTAAGAGGCGCCTCTAAATTTGCACTCAAAACTTTCTTCAGCTTCTCACAAGCTGCTCGTAATCTGGTAGAAGCCTTGACATTTGAATTTACATCTATATCATAGTTCTTCTTAAATTCTGCAACAAAGTGGCTGAATAAAACCTCATCAAAGTCTCTACCTCCTAAATCTCTATCATAGGTATGCGACATGATCCTCATATGTCCAGGCTCGAACGATACGATAGAGACCTGGGTATCACAATGACCAACATCAACAAATGCAACATATATTGGTGCTGCATTTGTGAAATCCGTTTTATAAATTCCATAGCTAAGTGCTGTTGCAGTACAGTCATGCATGAGCCTCAAGGGCTTTAAACCAGCAATAGCAGCAGCGTTCCAATATAAACGCCTCTGCAAATCCGTAAAATATGATGGAATACCAATCACACAATCTGAAAATGGTGCTCCCAAATTTTTCTCAGCTACATCTTTCAAATGTGCAAAGAGCATTGCCATGATCTGAACTGGAGTAAATGTATGAGTCTCCCCTAAATATTTCACGTTAACCAAAATGCTGCCGTCGAGGGCTTCAGATGTTATGAAAGGAAGCATTTTAAGATCCCTTTGAACATCTGGCTCACCGAAGTTAAGTCCAATCAATCTCTTTACCTGAGATATTGTGGACCTTGGGTTCATTGTTGCAGATGCAGCACCTGCAGACCCCAAAAACCGCTGTTTTTCCCCAAAACATATCACTGCAGGGGTTTCTCGTTGTGATTCCTCATTCAGCAGAACATCAATACCACGTTGCCTCGACACAGCAATAACACAATTCTCGTTTCCAATATCAAAGCCTACTACACTCATCTCTGCTGGACAGGTATATTAGCTTTCAAAAAGAACTGAAATAATAAACTCTCAATCCAATTATTTTCGGAAAAAAGTCGAGTTATCGACCAAATAACTGAATAATCACCAAGTTCTTCAAAAGAACGCTTCAGAAACCAATGATCACATAAATAACTGCATAAATATAAGATCAACCAATCAGTAAAGAAGCTTGAATTCAACTTGAACACAATTAAACTATCAAAGAAAGGAAAAAAAACGAAAATCCCAGGAAAAGATCCAGTTGATTATGGGATCAAATAACACAGTCGACGAACTCAAAGATCCAAGTTAGTGCTATCATCAAATAATCTCCAAATTGTCAATTTCAATGTAAAGGAGAAAGAAACAATTTAATTCTAAATAATTACAAATCCGTATCACATTGCCATGATATTGTTCCATACAAACAGCCCTAGCGAAGCTCAACAAAATTCTACGAAAAGGGTCGCCATTGAATTCCTAAATTGATGCAGCAAATGAACTTACATTGAGCGCCAAGAAAATCAGAATTCCAAACCGGCAATAAAAGAATTCACCTAATGGTCACTCAAAACTGATTACAAGAGAAACATTAGAACAAACCCATTAAGACCTACCTAAGGGCGGCCTCTCAGAAGCTCACAGCGGCCGGAAACACCACCGGCGACGGCAATCGGAGTCGGAAAACGGGTATGAGAGAGAGAGACACACACTTTTCTCGTAAATTAGAGAGAGGGAGTGAGAGGGAAAGGGGGAAATTCGAGGGTTCTGTTACGAATTCGATCGGCTGGGCGACAATTGTGGGAGAATTATATATGGATACAAAAGCTCGGGTTTGAGAATTCCTTGTCGCAGGGTCGCCGCACAGCAATTGTTTCTTTTTCCTGGAATTTGACTACGAATTTCTTCCGCCCAAAAACAAATTTCTCTTCAATTTACAGAAATCACTACACAAACGTTCCTATAACTCCAATGAATCAGAATAAATTTCTTAATTTAAACTTATGGAACTCATAGTCAATTTAAGAATTTAAAACATTAATCTCATTCTTTTAAATTCTAGTCGATCTCATTTTTTAATTTAAAATTTGTAAATTCAATTAAAAAATCTAAAAAAAATACTTCTAAATGAAAAAAAAAATATATATAATATTTTATTTAAAAGGTTTTAAAATTTTTTGTTTTTTTTTTGATCGTTTAAATATTTTTTTTCTCTCTCAAAAATATCTACAATTTTATAAAATAACATTAAAAAGTTTAAAAATGATTTATAATTTTTATTTATATATTAACCGTAATACTTTTTTGAATTAGAGAATATTGTTAGGATATTTTTTTATATATTTTTATTAATTACTTTTCTTATTTTTTTCTATTAATTGTTTTATTATTTTTTTCTTTTTCTTATTTATACTATTAATAATTTTTCTTCTATTAGAAAGAAAACATACGTATTTAATTTAATAATCTTTTTAATTTTTATTTAATTTCTCTTTTGATATTTTCGGAGTTTGTAATTTTGTTAACTATAGTTATCATATTTTTAATATGAAATAAATTGTTAAAATAAAAGGAAAAACATTACTATAAATAAAATATATTATATTTAGTTGTTTATTTATGATTATTATTATTTTAATTAAAAATTATATTTGTATATCATTTAACAATGTATTTTAATTAGTTAAAAATATGAAAGAGATAATAAGTAATTAAACTCATAGCGTTTTTAAATTTATTTATAATTAAACTAAAAATATAATGGTTAAGTTAGGGGTTTAAATACACCAAGATCCAATAGATAGGCGTGTACATGGGTTGGGTTGGGTTGATGGATTTTTTTTTTTTACCTAGTTTTCATGTTATTTACATTGGTAACCCAACCCAACTCAACTCGGAAATTTCGGGTTGGGTTCGGGTTCTTAAAAAAATTATTTTTTAAAAAAGTTTTATTTATCTACAATTTATAATTATTGAGATATAATCTTAGATAAAAGATAATTAAAAGTTCACAAACAAACCCAACTAATCTATAATTATTCACAAAAAAAAAAAAAAAAAAAAAAAAAAAAAAAAAAAAAAAAAAAAAAAAAAAAAAAAAAAAAAAAAAAAAAAAAAAAAAAAAAAA
>NW_019272022.1:2082030-2109858 GCF_002738345.1 Cucurbita maxima
AAAAAAAAAAAAAAAAAAAAAAAAAAAAAAAAAAAAAAAAAAAAAAAAATCAATAAAAAACAAACGATCGAAATAAGTTATGGATTTAAACAATCCAATAGAACGGTCAAGTTATGGATTTAAACAATCCAATAGATAGGGGTGTACATGATCGGGTTGGGTTGATGGATTTTTTTTTTACCCAGTACAGAAGTCCCAGTGAGTTAGATTGGTAACCTAACCCAACTCGAAAATTTAGTTTAAAGGCCTGACTTTGATGGAATTAGAAAGTGACCACTATTTTAGGTGTTAAAGAATTCATGGTATTTGATTGGTATTGCACCCGGGTGGTTTTAATTTAGGACAAATACATCATTAACGTAAATTTCTTAATATATTTTATATATTTTTATTTGGCTCGGGTCAACTCTAGGGTTTTGTCTCATAAACCCGAAACCGAACCGAGTCAGTTCGGGTTTAGAAAAATGAACCCAAACCAACTCGAAAAGCTAATCCAACCCAACTTTTATAATTCGGGTTGGGTTGGTCCGGGTTGTCAGGTTGAATATAGACCTGATATGAATCAAGAAACATCAATCATACAATATACTCAATGAAGATGTGAAGAAAATATTGTTAAAATTATCAAAAGATATTTCAATTCATGTCCTATCGAAGAAGAATGAAGTTTCATGTTATAAATTTTGGGTGAATTACAATTTAGAGTAATTGAGAGTTATTATATTTCATTAATATATTTCAAGACTTTTTATTTACTTTAGGTTACGATTATTAATTATGGCTATTACAACTCTTCAAATGTCTTTAGTTTCATTTTGAGACTATATAAAGCAATGTAGGTTGTATTTGTAAGTAGACTTCGGAAAAAGATAGTTTTTCTTTAGCCAATGACTAAGTTTATTTACAATTCTACGTAGTTTAAGTTGCATGTAGAATCATTCAAACTCGACATGATCAATCTTGCTTGTGGAGTGATTCGAATCTCAATCAAGTGTTTGAGATATTTGATCAACAAGAATCATTCAAGCTAGACATGATCGATCTTGCTTGTGAAGTGATTCGAATCTCAAACAATATTCTTGTTTTGAGATATTTGATCAACAAGATAATCTGAATCTTACTCTTATACCGATTACTTATTATATAAGACCCCTACTAATAGAGGACAAAAAATAGTATTATTTTAATATTTAATATATTAAAATAAATATATCACATTAAAATTATATTTAAAGATCGTAAAATATGTCCAGTTGAATGTACTTTTTGTAATTACTTTAATATTCAATATATCAAAAGTTTTTATATTTAATATATTAAATATTTTTATATTTATATATTAAATATTTATTTGAACCTTTTAATTTTCTTTTCAACTAAATTAATTATTTAATTACTATTATAAACTAGAAATAGAATCGTATGAACAATTATAATACAAAATTTATTAATTAAATTCTTTAATTAATTTAAATTTTATTTAATTATAGGTCACGGTACTCTAAACCTAAAATTTTTATAATTACAATTTGGTCAAGAGTGAATCATGTATCTCCCAAAAGAGATGGATTACTCTCATTCGAATATAGTTTCAGTTCATCCATGTAAGAGCTCAAATCTACACCTAACAACATATTGTCCTCTTTGTGATTTCTCTCCCAGACCTCTCTTCCACACTCTATGAAGAATGTTTTGTTCTCTCTCCAACTAACATGAGATCTCACCATCTATTACCCTTTAGAGATTCAGCTAAAAACATTTGTTCTTCAATCGATGTGTGATCTCACCGTCCACTCTCTTTGAAGCTAGCTGAGAGTACTTTTTCTTTTCTTCTGTTCAATGGAGGTGAGATATGACAGTATATGGTTTACTCAGTGTTTTAATTTAAAAAAAAAAAAAATTACTGGAACTTTTGAAGATGTTGGTTCTGTTTTTCATGGCGCGGGAGGTTCGGGAATGGAGGAAAAATCTGGAACTTTTACTTTACAAACAAAAGACAAATGGAAATCTTTTGACAAGTTGCTGTTCTTTTCCCATACACAAACAATTTCAAAAAGGTGCGGTTTCATCTCTCTTTAATCATTATTCTCAAGATATTGCTGGAAGCAATCGAACGCACTCGCGTGACGATGGAGCTCATGCCCAATCTAATGCTCTTCCTCTTCCTCTTCCTCTTCCTCTTCCTTTCAATCGTCTCGACTTTCAGCGCTGAATCTGATTATGTTCGTCCTCAGCCCCGCCAAACTCTGCATTTTCCACGGAATCCGAAATCATCTTCTCAACCTCGGCAGGTTTCATTTCCATTTTGTTGAACTTTCTTTGTGATTTTCTATGGAAACGATTGAGATTTCATTGTTGTTATATCATATTTTTGAAGTCTCATTGTGAATCCATGCTTGATTTTGCATTAGTTCGTTCCTTCTAGGTGAATCGAATTCTGGTTGCCTTTTCCTCAATTTACTCGGACCAGTTGAATCTTGGTATCTGCTATGCTATCATTTCTTTGTTACTGAGATATTTTAGTTGCCTTTCTATGCTTGGTGTTCATTTTTCCTGGATTTGGCAAATTTATTGTTCTTCCTGGTGAAAAAAGAAGAACAAATGATTAAATATAATCTAATCTATTAGCTTATGCTTTTAGATTTAGCAAAGGGGGTATCAAAACAAGAGGTTCGATAAAGCCCTTTTAAGATTGATGATCATTTGTTGAATTTTGTACTGGTTTTCAAGTCTAGAAGTAAAGAGAAGGCTAAGAATATGATAAATGATTGTGTTCCAAGTTGGTTGGGGAGGAGTATAAAACATTCTTTATAAGGAGTGAAAATCTCTTCTTAGCAGATGCGTTTTATAAACCTTGAGGGGAAGCCCGAAAGGGAAGACCCAAAGAGGACCATATCAGCTAGCGGTGGAATTGGGCTATTACAAATGGTATGAGAGCCAGACACCAGGCAATGTGCCAGCGAGGAGGCTGAACCCCGAAAGGGGTGGACACGAGGCGGTGTGCCAGCAAAGACGCTGGACCCTGAAGGGGGGTGGATTGTGGGGTCTCACATCGATTGGAGAAGGGAACGAGTGCCAGCGAGGACGCTAGGCCTTGGAGGGGGTGGATTGTGAGATCCCACATAGGTCGAGGAGGAGAACGAAACATTCTTTATAAGGGTGTGGAAACCTCTCCCTAGCAAACACGTTTTAAAAACCTTGAGGGAAAGGTCGAAAGGGAAAGCTCAAAGAGGACAATATCTGCTAGCGGTGGGTTTGGGCTGTTACACAACCTATCAACCGAAGCTTTTAGGTTCAGTCGTGATTTAACACGTTTGAGTTGCATTTGCGTGATGTATTGCACTATTCCTTGTAGGTGCATATCTCGCTAGCAGGGGACAAGCATATGAGGATCACATGGATTACTAATGATCATTCTGCTCCCTCTTTTGTTGAATATGGGACATTACCTGGAAACTATACTTCTGTTTCTCAAGGAGAGAGCACCTCGTACACTTACATTTTGTACAAGTCAGGAAAGATACACCACACAGTAATTGGGCCTCTAGAGGCCGGCACAGTTTATTACTACCGATGTGGTGGGGAAGGCTCTGAGTTCCAGCTGAAAACTCCTCCTTCCCAGTTGCCAATCACTTTTTCAGTGGCAGGGGATCTGGGCCAAACTGGATGGACCAAATCAACATTAGACCACATTGATCTGTGCAAATATGATGTGCTTCTACTTCCAGGTGACCTATCCTATGCCGATTACTTGCAGCATCGGTGGGACACGTTCGGTGAGCTCGTGGAGCCTCTTGCGAGTACGAGACCGTGGATGGTAACTCAAGGGAACCATGAAAAGGAGAGCATAATTCTATTTAAGTCTCCATTTGACTCGTATGATGCAAGATGGAAGATGCCATTTGAGGAGAGTGGATCGAGTTCGAATCTCTATTATTCTTTTGAAGTTGCTGGAACTCATGTGATTATGCTTGGATCGTACACTGATTATGATGAATCCTCAGATCAATATGCATGGTTGAAGGTTTGTAAACTTCTGACTTCCTTTCAGATTGAATCTTTTACTAGTTGATAATGAATATGGAGTGAGAGAGTTAACCAGTTGAGAGAAAACTGTTTAATGCCATTGAAATAACTCTTTAGGTGAGATTCTACCACTATTTCAGAATAGAATTAATTCTAATTCTTTTTGAAGTACAGGAACAAATAGTTTAATTAGATTGGAATACTGATTGAGAAGAGTTGGGGAGGAGAACGAATCATTTTTTTATAAGAGTGTGGAAACCTCTCCCTAACAGTCACATTTTAAAAATCTTGAGAGGAAGCCCAAAAGGGAAAATCCAAATAGAACAATATCTGCTAGCGGTGGGCTTAGACCATTACAAATGTTATCAGAGCCAGACACCGAGCAATGTGCCAACGAGGAGGTTGAACCTCGAAGGGGGATGAACATGAGGTGGTGTGCCAACAAGGATGCTGGGCCCCGAAGGGGGTAGATTGTGAGAACCCACATGAGAACAAAACATTTTCTTACAAGTGTGTGAAAACCTCTCCTTAGCAAACACGTTTTAAAAACTTTTAGGGGAAGCCCGTGTTAGACGAACACGACTCTCCACAATGGTATGATATTGTCCACTTTGAGCATAAGCTCTCATGGCTTTGCTTTGGGCTTCCCCAAAAAGCCTCACACCAATGGAGAGTGTATTCTTAGATTATAAACCCATGACCATTCCCTAAATTAACCGATGTGGGACTTTCATCATCCAACACCTCCCCTCGAACAAAGCACGCCTCCCCTTAATCGAGGCTTGACTCCTTTGGAGTCTTAGTCATTTTTGACTGCCTTCGTACCTTTGAGGAGGCTTGACTCCTTTTGGAGTGCTTTGTTCGACATTTAAGGATTTGTCAATCTATTGACACGGCTAAGTTTAGGGCATGGCTCTGATACCATGTTAGACGAACACGACTCTCCACAATGGTATGATATTGTCCACTTTGAGCATAAGCTCTCATGGCTTTGCTTTGGGCTTCCCCAAAAAGCCTCACACCAATGGAGAGTGTATTCTTAGATTATAAACCCATGACCATTCCCTAAATTAACCGATGTGGGACTTTCATCATCCAACACCTCCCCTCGAACAAAGCACGCCTCCCCTTAATCGAGGCTTGACTCCTTTGGAGTCTTAGTCATTTTTGACTGCCTTCGTACCTTTGAGGAGGCTTGACTCCTTTTGGAGTGCTTTGTTCGACATTTAAGGATTTGTCAATCTATTGACACGGCTAAGTTTAGGGCATGGCTCTGATACCATGTTAGACGAACACGACTCTCCACAATGGTATGATATTGTCCACTTTGAGCATAAGCTCTCATGGCTTTGCTTTGGGCTTCCCCAAAAAGCCTCACACCAATGGAGAGTGTATTCTTAGATTATAAACTTTTAGGGGAAGCCCGGAAGGGAAAGTCTAAAGAGGACAATATTTGTTAGCGCTGGGCTTGGACCGTTACAAAGTTTAGGAAACTTTTTAACACGATTATATGAACACTAGTAAATAATAATCAAAGTCTACGGTAAATGATTGAGCTACAGGACTGAGATATTTTTTTGTTCAATAGGCTGATCTTGCAAAGGTGAATAAGGAAAGAACACCCTGGCTAGTAGTGTTATTCCATGTGCCATGGTACAACAGTAATAAAGCTCATCAAGGTGAAGGTGCAAGCATGATGGCAGCCATGGAGCCATTGTTATATGCAGCTGGTGCAGACATAATAATTTCTGGCCATGTCCATGCTTATGAACGCTCGGTATCTTCTCTTCGTCCTATTCGAACATTTGATGGGTTGCTTTTTCTCCTCTACTATTATCCTTTGATTCATGATCACTCTATGGCAGAAACGTGTGTATGCTGGAAAATCTGATCCTTGTGGTGCTGTGCATATAACTATTGGCGATGGAGGAAACCGAGAAGGTTTAGCTCACAAGTAAGGAATCACTTAACACAAACTTAAAAGTTCAAAGACCAAATAAACACAAATTTAAAAGTCACATACTTAATATTAAATGATAAGGGACGACATGTTAAAGCAAATGTATAGTAGACCAATTTGGTTCGAGTTTTATTGTGTTGGTTGTATTCGATAGGTACATTGCACAGCCTGAATGGTCGGTGTTTCGAGAAGCTAGTTTCGGGCATGGGGAGCTGAAGATAGTGAATTCAAGTAATGCATTTTGGAGTTGGCATAGAAATGATGATGATGAACCAGTGAAGTCTGATCAAGTATGGATAACCTCATTGGCAGCCTCTGGTTGTGCTGCTGAGAAGAACCATCAACTGAAGAAATTCACATGAAGTTCCTCTCGGCTCCATTGTCAATAGTTTGTGTGAACATATATATACATATACATATATATATGTTGTATATATATATGTATATGTATATATCACCCTAGTTACATATAATTTGATATATTTTACCAAATTACAAATTTAGTCAACGTGTCGGAAGAACTTCGAAATTTAACTTTTGTTGTTAAAGTTTATAGAACCTCATAAATAGTCTCGATAGTTTGATAAAACCGTTCTAAATAGTTCAAATAAATTAAATTTTAATTTTTAAAGAGTTAAATTACAAATTTAGTTTTTGCGTGTGAATTTTCAAAATTCTTATATGTTTTTTAATGGGTATTTAATATGTTTTAAAAATATTAAATTTTTATGAAATTAATTATTTATTAAATAGAAATAGAAATTTTATGTTTAACACCTCTTAATTTTAATTTAGTATTTTAATTTTTATTTTATTTTTGTGGAAGATTTATGTTTTTTTTTTTAATGAAAATTTATGCACTAAATTTATAATTTTAAAAGTTATACAACTAAATTTGTAATTTAATATTTTTAAAATTTATAAATTGAAGGTTAAAATTATATTAGACATAAAAATTTAATTTTATATCTAATAAATTATATAATTGTTTTTTTTTTTAAATTAATATTAGATATAAAATTAAAAATCTATTACACATTTTAAAAAATAAACTCGTAATTTATGGACTTTTGGGTGAAGATAGGCGAGGGTAATCATGACATTTTGAAGATAAGATAGGGGTACTATGGTAAAATATGTTGATGGCGTGTGGACAGTCAATTTTGACCTGTGGCGTCCCACGCGCCATATAGCTGATGAGGAAATTGAGAAGAACTGAAAAATCCTCCTCATTCCTCTTTGATCTGTGAAATTAGAGACGAAATCACTCAGTTTCTGACATTCTCGGAAACCCCAATCGGGAACGATGCATGATTTCTGCTTCACTATTCCTTATGGATTGATTTTGGTGGGTGGTGGCATTTTTGGCTACCTCAGGAAGGGGAGCACAGCGTCGCTGGCTGGAGGTGTGGGTATTGGATTGGTTTTGATTCTAGCAGGATATTTGAGCCTTGGAGCTTTCAAGAAGAAGAAGAACTCCTACCTTGCTTTGATTCTTGAAACAGGTATTTGGTTTTGAAATTCTCGTTTCCATGTTCGACTGTTCGTGTTTGATCTTGTTTTTTGTTCTTCTGGGGTTGAAGATCTTGTTTTTTGTTCTTCTGGGGTTGAAGATCTTGTTTGAAACTAGTGATCCTGCTAGTTTTCTCTATTATAGAACCTTGATCAATCGGATCCTCTCCTCTCAATATGTTACTTCGTTTCGGATTTCCTTTGTGATGTTTTAGTGTTCTTGTTTCTGCAAACTAGAGACGCTTATATCGTGAGGTTTTGGCTGTTTAATCTATACTGATGTAATCGATTATACCATACATTTATATGTAACCTCTGGTAAATAAGTTACGAAGTTCTTTTTGTTTCGATTCCTATTACTGTTCTGTTCTTCAGCTAGCTTAAATTGTTAAGAAGGCCGCAACACACCATGCTTAGACATGGCATATGGACATTTCAAAACATGGTTGGCTTTCCAGAACTTGAGAATTGTGGGGAACTGATGTAAACCATATATATTTCTTGCGTGTGTGTCTGTAAAATAGTTAAGTCTGAAATGATTCAGATCCGTTTGTTTAAAGCAAGGGGAAAGTTTCCCAGTTAGGATTTGTGCCTTCTAAGTGTTGGTTCTTCAGAAGACACAATCTCTGTCTGCCCCTCCTTGTTTTTCTTCTCTATTGTTCAGCCACTCTGATGGATCTCTCCTCGAGAAGCTCGTTACGTTTTCGAAACCTCGATCCTAGAAGGAAAATGAATGAAGAGGCCTTTGAGTGGTGACTAATTCAAAAGTGGGAAAATCGTTGTAACCATCAAAGGTAGCTGAAGCTGGAAGTGTGGCTCTTGGCTATTCTCTTTAAGACCTTTGTTTGTGGATTTATCTGAAGGTAAGGTGGTGATTCCTTCAAAATTGTGCAGGATTATGTGGAAGAGCAATAGCTCGAAGAAGATTTAAGTCTTTGTTTGGAGACTTCTTGATGTAGTCTGTGTAAGAAGGAAGAGGACACTTGTTCCTTTGGTGTCCCCTTTTGCTTAATCTTTAGATCAAGCTCTTGAATCTTTTTGCCTCAGCATGATCTTTCCTATCGACCCTATGAAGATTTGTCTTTACTGCTTTGCATCATCTCCTAATAAAGAAGTCTAAAATCCTCCTTGTTAATATGACTAGATTGTTCTTATGGAGTGCTTTGCAAATTCTTTGGGGTGAGTTGATTCAATTTACGTCGTTCAGGAGCATTCTGTTTTGGTAATGCTACGATGAAAAGTTAACAGACCTCTTTGTGTAACAACTTAAGCCCACTGCTAGTAGATATTGTCCGCTTTGGACCGCTACGTATCACTGTCAGCCTCACGATTTTAAAACACGTCTACTTGGGAAAGTTTCCACACCCTCCTAATGAATGCTTCATTCCCCTCTCTCCAACCGATGTGGGATCTCACAATCCACCCACCTTGGAGACCTAATGTTCTCGTTGGCACACCGCTCGGTGTCTGGCTCTGATATTATTTGTAACAGCCCAAGCCCTACATTTGTGCCTACTATAGGCAGCTTTTTGTAATTCCTTGGCTTTTGGTTATTTTCCTTCATATATTTCATTCCTTCATTGAAATTGGTTTCTTATATTAGAAAGGAAAAGAATGGTAGCCATAAGGGTAACAATGACATAATTTGCCTTGAAACAGTATGTGCCACTGCGCTCACGTGGGTTATGGGACAGCGATATTTGCAGACTTCTAAGATCATGCCGGCTGGAGTTGTTGCTGGAATCAGGTAACACGATCGTCTTCTTCGTCTAAGATCATTCAAGCCATGCATTTCTTTTGACTGAAACTAAACCTTTTCTTCTGCTGTTTACATCTCAATCAAAAGAACATAGCAATGCTGTATATAGTATAGTTTTTCGTTGGTTACTTTCTCCATATCCAAACTCATTTCTGGATATCCAAACTTGAAGTGCTTTCTAGAACTCTGAAGTCACCTGGTTTTATGTATGACACAAGGTCAATATTTGAGGTTCTTGGAGCTAATACATATTTTACACTTCCGTTTTGTTATTCTTGCAGTTCTCTCATGACTTTATTCTACTTGTACAAGCTCGCAACTGGTGGCAACCATATTTCTCCCAAGGCTGAGTGATGATTTCGATTACTTACTTTGATACTTGATATAGAAAATGCATTGGATCACACGAAAAACTCGAACGATGTTTTAATGCACTGATTTGCTGTTTATTGCTAACTCTGTGAATGTTGACATATAAACTGAATGAATGTTCGTTAGTGATTATGAACAAGTTGGGGTTAAAAGCTTACAGAGTTCTTGTTTCAAGTATATCGTGTTTTATCGGCTGAGCTCTGAGTTGTGATGTCGCTTCACAAGTCTGTTCTTTTACATGTGTTCTTACTTTGGAATCAAATTTTCTGGGAAATGTTTGGATTATATTACAAGTTTTAGTTTGTTCTCTTTGCCTCTGTCATTAGATTTATAGCTCTGAATCGAACTTGCTGGTTGCTGAAGAATGAATCTTGCTGATATTTTCACATTGTGGATTATATTTTACAAGGTTTTTTAGGTAATGATCTGGTTGTTCGTCTTTTTTCAAATATGCAGAGGATGTACCAAAACACTGTTTGAAACCTTTAATTTGGAGGGAACTAAGATAGCATGAGGACAAGATGTAAGGTTCTTTAGATGTCGAAGAATCAGGATAATTGTATTTGCTTGTGAGTGGGTTTAAAATCACTTTTAAATTCGGTTCTTGAACTTTCTAAGATTTATGAGTTTCACTTTTAATAGAAAAGGAAACCTTAAACATGTTACTCATTTCATCGAGACGGTACACGAGGAGATCTATTGGTCAAACAACTCGTACAAACATTGAAGGGGAACGCCTTCAAACAAGTACACTAACTTGGTTAGGACCTATTTGTAGCACAAAACTAATACGTAGCACGTTTGAGCTCACTACACTAGACAATAAAAAGGTAAATTTGTTGTCAATTATATAAATCGTTAGAAAACCGTTAGAAAATCATGAATCTCGAATGATAAAAATTAACACACCGAACTATTTGTAATCGAAATGTGTATTCAAGGTATGCATCGGGGACTTTTGTACATCTTTCAAGGTATGAAGCCTCACACCTTTAAAGAATTAGCAACTCGTGGCCATAATATGAAGCTTAATATTGCTAGTTATCGAGATAAAGACATTTTACTTTTAAACATAAGAAACAAATGAAATGATATCGAGGTGACTTCAAAAGAGCCTATGGTTATCAGTACCATCCTTCTCAAGTCGTCTATAAAAGAAAAAACACGACGAGAAAATGAAAGCTGTTTGAATGAAATAAAAAGAAAAACTATTTTTTTCTTAATCATGTCATTCCTAACATGTACGAACATCTATTGGGCACACACAACTGACTGGAGTTCCAAAGTGTAAGTGGCTAAAAGAAATAGAAAAAATCAATGTTCTCAACTACTAAAGATATTCTCGAGTCGTCGGTCACTTAATGGAGAAATATTTTGTCCTAAAAAACGAACCCCTTGGAGTCTCAAGAGATTAATATGAAAGAAAGACGAACACCGTGGAGTAAAAATTGTTCGGTGAAGCAAACAGTGATAAAAAGATTCACAATAACATCCCTTCATCATTTTAACAAATCTTACGGATGAATGATCTGATCAAGATGATGAGATAAAGATATGGGCATTTACAAATGATCTGATCATGATAAAGATACGAGAAGCTGACAATTGAAGTCATCAGACATACTTGAAACACGAAACAGACGTGCATTCCTCATGATCTAAGGCATATGATCATCAAATTAACAGCTATTTTACATTGGGAATCGTGTTTAGTGTATTTACAGTTCATATTATTAACCTTTAGCAGCTACACTGATGAACTACTTAAAATCATCAAATATTCTACACAGACTACCCAGAGGAAATCAAATTTTCAGGAGGTTTCTAGCAATTATTTGGACGGTAATACTCAGTTGGAAGAGAAGGGCACCTTTCGTTCATATTATGATAGGGATCGATGCTATTATAACCCGGTAAATCCATTCGATACTTTCCGAGAATCTGGCAATATGGAAGCTTGACATGATCCCCTCCATGACACCACTTCGGAAGGCGACTCGAATTGTTCTCGTAAAAGTTGAGAGTATATGCATCTTTTAGCTGCATTTTAGATGGATAGAACATCAAACACTCAAACCACATTCAAGCAGATAAACAACATTAGCCTCACTAATTCTGTAACTTACTGTGAATTCTGTAACTTGAATTGAGTTTGCGAGTGGTCCGAACAGCCCAGCCGCTTTGTACATTTCAAGGACAAAAGCAACACAAGATGCTGATTTCCCGTCGGCATAGATCCAATCATCCTGTTCAGGAATAGCCAGTAGTTCGCCAAAAGATGATCCTTGCTTTTCAACTTCAACTAGAATCTCGGGAAGGTCAAGATCCTGCAACGAAAAGAAAACGACTAAACATATTCAACTCCACGACGTGGAATACATGCTCCGATGACGAAGGAACAAGATCGATTGCAGTTAGAACAACTTCAACTAGAATTTGCTAGCTAATACTTGCTCAGTTCCTAAACCCATCTAAATTTGACTTATTTAAGGTAATAACAGTTAGAACGAAGGAACAAGATCGATTGCAGTTAGAACAACTTCAACTAGAATTCGATACCTCATACTTGCTCAGTTCCTAAACCCATCTAAATTTGACTTATTTAAAGTAATAACAGTTAGAACGAAGGAACAAGATCGATTGCAGTCATACTCCGACGACGGCTAAACCTAAGATTTCTTATAAAAGCTTTTTCATTTTAACTAGACAAGCATTATAGCTACCTTTGTTCCAAGTCGTATGTTCAGAGCCTCATTCCACAAGTTCGCAGCAAGGGTTGGCCGGACTTGTTTCCATATTGTCATAGCGGAAGCAACCTGTAGTCCAATGCCAACAATCAAAGTCAAAGAATTAAATGATCCTTTATGAGGAGCCATACTGATTACTGAGAGCCAAGTTAAATATTAACGTCCTTAAGAAAAGTTTATGGGCATCCCAAAAAAAGCACAAAAAGAAAGGGAATCGAGCTAAAAAAACATCCTCCAATCAAGTTAAATGAGATCTAATGGGCAATTACGTCATTTGTAACGGCCCAGGCCATCGCTAGTAGATATTGTTCTCTTTGAGCTTTTCCTTATGGGCTTCCCCTCAAGGCTTTAAAATGCGTCTACGAGGAAAATGTTTCCACACCCTTATAAAGGGTGTTTCGTTCTCCCCCAACCAATGTAGGATATCACAGTCATCGAAGCCCACAAATGGATATTCGGTTTCAATTTACACAATCCCTTTTTAGTCACGTTGATAGGATGGCAATCATTGGACTCTAAAACAGTACAACTAGGAATTAACATGGTATCAGATGGGCATCCAAGGGAGGTGGATGCATCATTACTAACAGGTCCAAACCTTGAGATGAAGAAAACAGTAAAATAAGTAAATATTTATACCAGATGGGGATCCAAGGGAGGTGGATAGTTTCCATGTGTGGTATCAATCCAGCTAAATATCAAGTTATGATATCCATATGGTTTCCCGACCATGCTCCTTACATACTCCCACGCCGCCGTCTCGTTTAGCTTTGCCCGCAAGTCGGGATGCAAGGGAAGAAACGCAATGTGGGGATTGGACGAATCGTTGTTGAGTTCGTAGTCCCACCACTTATCCCATGGCAAAACATCAATAATATCATCCTCCTGCAAGAAGATTAAGAGCACACATTTGTAATCTTTGGAGAACTCACAGTTATGTCAAACAGATTAGGATTCATAAACATACCACTCCATTTCCACGCCCAGATTCAGCAACCCACAGCTTTCCTTCAGGGTCCCTTAAGCAAACAGCAGAATGACCAGCATATGATCCAGTAACCCACTTCTGCAAAGTCTCAAAAGCGCCCCACGGACCGCGAATTTTGGATAGAGCTAAAAAATCTCCAGATTGAATATCATCAACATTAACACTTGTAGTCCATGGACGAGGACGTTCCTTAAATGTAGCACCCATGTGATTCTCAAGAAATTTGATATTAGATTTCTCGCCGTAGTCGGTCGTCGAAAACAAAGGGAGCACATCAAACAATGCTTGAAAGGTTTTCAAAACCCCAGCTTGCAAAAGGAAAATCGAAACCCCTGCCTTTTTAACCTGATTTCAGAAGAAACAACCAAAGTTTAAAAGGAAGTGACTTAGTTTAAGAAAGTCGTCTTGTCAACGAGCAACTTACGTATTCAAATTCTTCCTTTCCTTCCCATTCTGCAATCTCAAGAGTATGTTCTCTGGCCAGGAAATAGTAATCCCACGTCACACGGTATGGAGTAGCGAAGATATAAAAATCCATACACGTCCAACTGTGTGCATCATTCGCCTGCATACGACATAGACTAATTGTTGAAGCTGCATTAAACTTGCAACTGGCAGTCATATCCTTCAAACATGCTAGAGGGCTGCAACAACAAGATAATACTAATAACAGCTAACTCTTTGTTATTTGGCTAATCACTATCGTCCAAGCCCACTGCTAGCAGATATTGTCTTCTTTGGGCTTCCCTCTTTCGGGGTTCCCCTCAAAATTTTAAAACGCATATGCTAGGGAGAGGTTTCCACCCTTATAAAGAATGTTTCGTTCTCCTCTCCAACCAATGTGCGATCTCACAATCCACAACCCGAAACCAAATATCAAAAAACACACAAACAAGCTTTTAAGATGAACTTAGTTTTCTATAAAGATCGAACAGAAAAAAACAAATAAATGAAGGATTGCCAGGGCATCCACAGCTCATAAAAGCACAAACAAATAATCCAAAGAGAAAAAAATCTCGAGCTTACGAACTGCTATCTAGCAAGATAAATGATACGGATCATATAAACTTCGAGCTTAATTCTTCCAACTTACGAACTGCTATCAAACTTATAAATCAATCAAGAACTCACAAACTCAAATTAGGTTTATCTTATCGAATTAACGGCCCTACACTGTCGGGAAGCAGAAATTCAGCTACAATACAATGAACAAACAACACAAGATTTTGTCCAAATCTCCTAATTGATATCAAAAGCACAAAATCAAAACTAAAACAAAGCTCGTATCGACCTTTATATGGAGCGTACCACCGCCATATTCAGAGCCAGACTTATTATGAAACTCCAACCACGCAGAGTTGTTATAGAAGCAAGACCCTTGCCACTGAATAGAGTTCTCAGGAGACGAGACACTTCCGACGAAAGCGGGAAGAAGATCGGCGGCGTTGTTGAGATAGTTGAGAATCGGCCATGAAACCTGACTGGGTAGTAGCGGAAGCACGTCGCGAGGGTCAAACAACGATTTCAGGGCCAGGGATTGCGAAGGAAGAAGAAAACCCACGATGGAAACAAGAAGAAAAGTTCTGGGAATCGAAGAACACGAAGAAGCCATGGATGGAATATTCAAGAAATTAGGGGAAGAGAGTAATTTGAAGAAAGGAGTGAAAGAGATTGGCAGATGAAGCACGCAATGGGTTACAAAAGATTGGGAAAAGCGATTACGCAATTTTTCATTTGATTCTTCAGTCAACCATTGGCTTTGATTCATGTGATAATCGGCAAAATTTTGGAGATTATGTTATGATTATATGAACTAATGCCGTAAATGGGTGGAGCTCAACTTATAACATTGCTGGTTAAAAACAGCTCACAATCATAAGCATAACCAAACATACCTCCAACTTGTCGTGATTCATATCAGTTCATGGTTTAACGTTTTGATTCGATCAACTAAAAAATAAGGTTACAATCCAACTCAACTCTATCCTACTCCTAAAATTATAACTGAATTTATAAATGTTTAGTTGTAAAATTAAAATTTATGTAAGTGAAGGGAAGATCGTTATAGTCAACCTCAATATCGTTTGACCTTTGCCTCTCTCTCGGAAAAATAAATTAGAATTATTATAATCCTTTGCTTTGTTTTTGTCTCTACCTCGATTCTTTGTGATTAGAACAAAATAAATTTGCACAAGTCCAGAAGCTCTTGTCCTGATTCATTCCCGAACTATTAGTAGGGTGACCGTTTGAAATTTTGACTTTGACACGTAATAGTTGACTTCCTTTATTCATCAAGGTTAAATACTCTTATAAATCAGTCACATATTATTTAATATTATTACAAAAATAATTTTCATGTATTAAATTTATAATTTAATAGTTTAAATAAATAATAATAATAATTTATTTCAGAAAACAATATTCACCACTAAAATAAAATTAAAGTCAGAGTGACACAGCGGAGCTCTGATAGAGATAGGCCTCTGTTATTAAAAATTAAAGTCAAATATTCGTTTTTTAAATTTATATTTAAAATTAAATAATTATATTTATTAAAACTGTGAAAAATAGTTTTAAAAAATTATTTTGATTTTTTCTATAGACTTAAATGTTTATAAATTATTTTCAAATCTAATAATAAAAAAGCGTCATTGATTTATCTTAACATAAAGACGCATAAATTTAACGGCAGGTAATTTGATTTCATGTTCTCTTGAATTGATGTTGTCGTTCGTACATGAGACTTTTACCTTTATACAGAAAAATGTTAAACGTGTCGAAGTATTTAAAAAATACTCAATACGTGACCTCATTGGTAAGGTCGAAAAATACAATCATATGCAATCATGTTTCATGGTGAAACTACTTTCCATGACTATCTACTAGACTCTACTTTTTTTTTCTAGGTAAGTTGGCTAAACACGGTTCATGCACGTGTTCATGAACCTACTAGGTGGGCTTTTAAGCGTACCCACTAGATCTGACTGAAGGCTAGCACATGCTCACATTTACAAGCGTTGGTGCAGTTAATACCTATATCACGCCAAATTAAACTAATATTTGAAAACTTATTACTAAATCCACTCGAAAATATTATTTTTTTATCGATTTGAGTTATCATTTGCACTAGCTTCAACTAAGAGAAACGTCAATTTTTTTGAACAAAATTAGTTAAATGCTAACACAAAGCAATCATAGCTCGAAAAATCCGATGGGTAGAGGGTAAGAACTAAGGCATTTGTGACTCGATTTTCGGGTTTTAGTTTCCATGATACCCTATTGAAGTTGTCCAATATCAATTCTCCAAGCAGAGGCCAACTGTGACAAAAGTTGATGAGGTGAAGCTCCTTCCCAATCTTCAGGAGGTTCCATTGTTGAAGAAGCTTCATGAAAATTCAACAACACTTGTTTCTTCACTTTCATAGGAATCCCCAAACATTCACCTCCATTCTCCGTAACTATTTCTACCAACTGTTGAATCCAACATAAACATACGTCGAACAAGTTCAGCTCGACTACAAATTGTCCCACAGCGCACAAGATCTCGATGGCTGTCTCGTTTGAAACTCGGTCGACCACAGGACCGGATCTTTCCATTAGCTTTATGAGCAAGATGTCGTCCCCTGTCGACAGGACTTCAGCATATGCTGTGTCCATATCACCTGCCTGGAAGGCATCCATTGCATTAGTCCATGAACTCCATACGGGATCTCGTTCTCGACTGGCATTGTCGTCTGCAGTCAGTTCGGGAATCGCCACGTTTGGAGTCCTGGATACTCCGTTGTCTTCCCCGGCCACCCGAATGGCTTCTAACGTTGCTTCGTCTTTTGATGCTTGCCAAACACTTCTAGCAGATGGCCCCTCACCAAGTCTTTTATCCCAGGCTCTTCTGTTACCACCTCCATTTTGGTCGCTTTCCTGTTCTGATCTAGATGACCTATTGTCGATACCGCCATCTAACGGTCTCTTAGAGCCCATCTGCCCGTTTCTCGACACGTAAGCTGGATAATCTCTAGCATCATTCACATCAGGTCTCCATCCAGCATTCCTTCCTCTCATGTTTGAACCAGTTCCTTCTGGTTGAATGAACCTCTCTCCGAACGAAACTCTCCCATCATTATTTCGTCCAAACTTCGCACCGGGGTAGTCCGAAAAACCACTATACTTGCCTAAATTCCGACCAGACGATCCTTCAAATCCTAGAGCAAAATTACCTCTCCGGTTTGATGATACGGATAAATCACAGGCCATGTCTTCGACAACCCTCTCGAGACCACGTACTCGATTTTCCAAAGTGATCATGCTATCATGAGAGCCTCCCATGAAATCCTGAGATATAGAATGCATCAAATATCTATATCGAATTCGAGAACTAACCCCACATATAACATATGTACCTGCAACATGTTCATCAAATGTGCCTGTTGTCTCTCCAGCTGCAATAGTTGCCTCTGGATAGCAGACCAACTTCCTTTGAAGTCCGAACGGGCGCCTGAAGCTTCCCGTTGAGATATATCGTCAATTTGATCGTTCACGTTGTATGCTCTTGTTCTGGCGTCTCGTCCATTTATTTTCCCCTCATGCCACTTATCATAGTCCTGCAGCTTAGAATGAGAAGCAGTTTCGCCTCGTTCGGAGACTCGAAACTTGTTGAATGCTCTCTGAAAATCATCAGAGTTGTTTTCAACACGATTTGATCTTCTCCCAGCATTTGCATCATCTGACTCCGATTTCTCATCATTTGCGTTCGAAGAACTGGCGTGTCTCCGAGGAAGAACCACCTCCACGGGCAAATCCCCGGACCCTCTAGTTTCAAGTTTCTGAAAGAACTCTGGATTCAACTCTTTGTCAGTTAAAGCAGGTACTTTCTTCTTCAATATTACAGCTGCTTTATCCGAAATACTACTGCATTTGGTTTTCGAAGCTGAATTTGTAACAGGAACGGAATCCTCGGGTTTATCTTTGTCCAGTGACCGCGCTCCCGGAGGGGAATTTGCACTTTTAAGGTCGGATGACTGTGCTGGTTCATGGTTTTCACCATCTGAAACATTTATAGCAAGAAAATCACATCAAAATGGAACAAGAGTAAGAGGAGACCAGGGAAAAATAAGGTACACCTTGAGATGCATTCTGGATTTCTGCAGCTCCATCTGTTTTCCCACCAAGTTTTTTCCATAGCTGTAGTGCCTCTGTCAAGCTATCCCGAACAGGTTTTATCTGTCAAAATAAACTGGGTACCATTACTCGAACATCATATATGCTCTAAATGCCTTTTCCAGGACCTCGAGCACCTTTCCTCGGATAACTCGAGTTCTTATCACCAGGGCCACGGGAAAAAATCGCCCGAAATGTGAACTAAAGAGATCTGTAAACCTCATTCCATTACAATCAGAAACCGCCATTGTAACGCCTCAAGCCTACCGCCAATAGATATTTTCCTTTTTGGGTTTTCCCTTCCAGGCTTCCCCTCAAGATTTTAAAACGCGTCTGCTAGGGAAAGGTTTCCACACCCTTATAAAGAGTGTTTCGTTCTCCTCCCCAATCGATGTGGGATCCCATAATCCACCCCCTTCGGAGCCCAGCATTCTCGTTAGCACTCGTTTCCCTCTCCAATCGATGTGGGACCCCCCAATCCTCCACCTTCGGGGCCAGCATCCTTGCTGGCACACCGTCTTGTGTCCACCCTCCTTCAAGGCTCAGCCTCCTCACTGACACATCGTCCGGTGTCTGGTTCTAATACCATGTGTAACGGTCCAAGCCCACCACTAGCAGATATTGTCCTTTTTGTGTTTTCCCTCCCAAGCTTCCCCTCAAGGTTTTAAAACGCGTCTGTTAGGGAGAAGTTTCCACATTCTTATAAAGAATGTTTCGTTCTACTTCCCAACCAATATGGGATCTCACGGCCATGCTTTCTAACCAAATACCCATAGAAAGGCCATTGATGCCAATCATCCAAAGAATTCAACTTTATCTTTATAAACAGCAGTCAAGCAGCCACAAAAATATGACCAAAAGCTTCAAGTTCAACTTCTCTAACGGTAACAACCCAAGCCCACCGCTAGCAGATATTGTCCGCTTTGGCCCGTTATGTATCGCCGTCAACCTCACGGTTTTAAAACGCATCTACTAGGGAGAGGTTTTCACACCCTTATAAGTAATGTTTCACTCCCCTCACCAACCGATGTGAGATCTCACAATCCACCCCCCTTGGGGGGCCAGCGTCCTTGCTAGCACACCGTCCGGTGTCTAGCTCTGATACCATTTGTAACAGCCCAAGCCCACCACTAGCAGATATTGTCTCCTTTGAGCTTTCCCTCAAGGTTTTAAAACGCGTCTGCTAGGGATAGAGGTTTGCACACCCTTATAAATAATGTTTTGTTCTACTACCCAACCATGCTTTCTGACCAAATACCCCATAGAAAGGCCATTGATATCAACCATCCAAAGAATTCAACTTTATCTTTATAAACAGCAGTCAAGCAGCCACTAAAACATGACCAAAAGCTTCAAGTTCAACCTCTCCAACTGTCTCACCACACACAGATTTGAAAAGTTCATGTATAATAAAGCTTAAACAGAGATAGAGCAGGGTGAGTGAAACACAAATGGAAGTAAAAAGTTACCTTGTCGAAACGGCAGGCCTCAAGTACTGCCAAAGTGGCGGCACCTCCATCTGTGATGACATTGCTTGAATGCAATGCTAGAGCACTTAGTGCATCAGCTGCTGCCTTGCGTGTTGCCCAATCAGTGCTCCCAAGCAACTCATGAATGCTTGGTAGCAAATGTTCTAAGCTCTGTTGTCCAATAGCACCAACCTAAAACAAGTTCCACGAGCCTATTAACATAATTCATTATTGGTTTCTAATATAAGGTAAAAAATCCATCAGTAGATATATTCAAATGAGCATGTTTCTTGTAATTTTTCTTTTGCCTCTTTGGTTTCTAATATTACTCTTTTGCCTGTTCATGATTCTTTGGTGAAAATATAGATAGTTTTATGAAATCTCACATCAGTTGGAGAGGAGAACGAAACATTTCTTATAAGGTTGTGGAAACCTCTCCCTAACATACGCGTTTTAAAACCGAGAGGCTGACAACGATATGTAACGGGCGAAAGCGGACAAAATCTGCTAACGGTGGGTCTAGGCGGTTACAAATGGTATTAGAGCCAGACACCGAGCGGTGTGTCAGCGAGGATGTTGGGCTCCAATGAGGATGTATTGTGAGATCTCACATCGGTTGGAGAGGAGAACGAAACATTCCTTATAAGGATATAGAAACCTCTCCCTAACAAACGCGTTTTAAAATTGTGAGGCTGATAGCAATACGTAATGGGACAAAGCGGACAATATCCACTAGCAGTGGGCTTGGACTGTTACAAATGGTATTAGAGCAAGATACCGAACGGTGTGCCAGCGATGACATTAGGCCCCAAGGGGGGTGGATTGTGAGATTCTACATCAGGTGGAGAGGAGAATGAAACATTCTTTATGAGTGTGTGGAAACCTCTCCTTAACATACACGTTTTAAAACTGTGAGGCTAATGACGATACGTAATGGACCAAAGCGAACAATATCTAGTAACAGTGGGCTTGGGCTGTTACAAGTTTGTTCATCCTTTTCACATTCAAGTGACAGATCTTGATATCGAACTCAACTACGTTTCTAAACAGCATGCTGCTAACTTCATCAGTTCTTCATGAATCTAAACTTAACTATCAAAATACTAACACCCACCTCTAAATATCATCAGTTCTTCATGAATCTAAACTTAACTATCATACCATGATGCAAACATCAAGAAAATCAACTCTACACAGAGTAAAACGAACCTGTGATAGATTGGATACCACAGGAAGGAGTGAAGCCTTTGCCAAAAAATTGGGATTGTTGAGCAACTTACAGATCCTGGGGCAAAGCTTCTGAAACGCCGTGATGGGCGGACTAGCCGCACTCTCCACCATCTTAGCCATACACAATGCAGCACCAGACTGAACCACCTTGTTCTGTTCTCCCATTGCCTCATACAGAGGCTTAACAAACAATGCAACAACAGAGCCAAGACCACCATTATCACCGCCAGAACTATCCTCTTTCAAGTACTGCGCCGACAGTGCTCCAATGGCATCTCTACACGCCTCCTTCACACCAGAATCCGAATCCTTAACCCTCCTTATAATGTGGGCTATAATTTTAGTCAAATGGGTCGAAGTAGAATCGCTATGAGTAGCACAAACAACCGTTAGAAGCCGCAATGACTCTTTCTTCACAGCGGGTTTAGGGTCAGCAGAGGAGTCGTAGAGGCAATTGAGAAGCATAGGAATAGCTTCCGGGGAAATGGACTGGACAATTTTCTCCAGGTCTTCAATGGCGATCTGGTGGGTATCTCGATCGGAGAGCTTAGAGAGAGCGGTGAGGATTCTTTGCTTGAGTTCAACCATGGCGAGATGGGAAGACAGAGAAGAAGCCGAGGATCTTGATATGGGTAGCGACTGATTTGGGGGTTTTGAGGGTTTCGACGACTTGGGTGCTTGAGAACTCATTTTGATGAACAACAACAATGGCGGAGACTCGTTCAAAGCATCAATGTAGGTTAAGGAACAAGAAGAAGAAAATTAGCAGGATTCGAATTGGGTCAGCAATCAAAGTTGAAATGAGAGCTAAACCCACGAAGCTCTTTCGAATTGAAAGCAAAAACGAGACCTATATGACTGTTTTAACTGCTTTTTCCCGCAAGATTCAAAGTTCTTATGGATAATTCTACAAGAAATGGCCCGACTAATGCCAAAATCATAAGACCCACTAAGCCAAACGGAGTTGTTGATAATGGGAAGCGTTAATTAAGGAAGAACAACAACAGAAATGGAGATGGAAAGTGGAAACCACGTTCATATTCGTGTTAGGAGTTCATAAATTTATTGGAGAAATGTCTATATATTTGGCTCACTATATATTATAATGCAAAAATCAACCACAAGAATGATTAACTAATTATTATTACTTTATTTTTTAAAAAAATAAAGAAAAAAATGAATTTTTACATTTACAAAAAATGGGAAAAATGGATATTACGAACGTAAAAATTGTGGCGAAAGCGAGGAGGATAACCCAACTTTTTTCAAGCCGAAAATTGCAGTGAGGTTCACGTTTTAGTGTTTACCAACTTGAGATCTCAATCACTCAAGAACACCCACCTCTGATTTCCCCTGTTTTTGTGGTTCGTTTCGTTTTTCTTCCCTTCTTGGCTGCGGATTTTGCTGATATTCTCTTCTGGGTTTGTTCTATTTCTCACTCTCATGATCGGTGAAGTGTTTTTTCTCTTGATTTTTTCAGTTTCTGTTGATTAATAGATATCGATTATGATTCTTTTGGGGTTTCTTTTGTTCTTGTGAAGTGATTTATGGTTTGATTCTTTCTTCTTTGGCACATCTTTTGAATGGTTTTGGTGAGTAACCTTTTTTGGTGATTGAAGCTCACTAACTATGGCTGTTGATGTGATGTTGATGTATTTTAGAGAGGCTCCTAAAGCTTAATGGAATGATACCAATTGTGGGTTTCGTTTTTGTGGATAACTCCTAATCTTAATGGAATGATACCAATTGTGTGGGGCAGGAGGATGTTTTCCCATGAAACTAATGCCTTATGGATAGCAAATATGGCTTCCTTCCTATGTATAGATGCCACTTTTGTTCGGAATGGCGCCTACCTATTTCAGTGAAAATGTGTGAGATCTCACTTCGGTTCGAGAGGTAACGAAGCATTCCTTATAAGGGTGTAAAAACCTCTCTCGAGTAGATACATTCTAAAACCTTGAAGGGAAACCTAGAAGGGAAAGCTCGAAAAGAATAATATCTGCTAGTTGTGGGATTGGGTTGTTACAAAATGATCCTCGTTATTTGCATCATTTGCTTGAGTTTATAACTTTTTTGAGTTTCGGTAGGAGAAATGAATCGTGTTCGTTAATGGGAGGTTTGATAGATTCGAAATAGATCCTTTTGTGAATGCTTTTCTAACCTCTACCATCTTTTCCTTACCAAAAAAAACTCCCCCATTTCTGGATGAGGGGCCTTCATTGTTGTTTCATGTTAGCTGTTTGCTTTTCTAGAAACAGTTTAACCATTCCATTCTGTCACCGTCACTCTTTGTACGCCCACATTGGATATGGACCGAAATGTCTCACGACATTCTAAACCCAACTCACATATTGCTTTAATAGACGAACAGTCTAACTCTTGGAACATACTACATTCTGCTCCTTCAGTTTCTCTGTCTTCTGGTTTTCTCCTCCCTGTATGATTCTCTGATGGATTGATTATGAAATTGATATTTCTGATCTTCAAGTAGAGCACAGATTTCATGCTTAACTTCAAGTATAAATTTATCCGCTCATGAGTCACCAAGTCTCGCACAGCTCTAATCAGTAGGATCGCCTGTGTTACGATCAATTCTTATCGTTTGCTCTCTTTTTTTCAGGAGAAGATACACTAGCAGGCTGTCAGATTACTCGAAACCTTGTCGTTTTTCACGGCAAGTCTCGAAGGTGTTCCTCTTCCCTCGTGGGAGATTCTTGCTCACTTGACATAAAACATGGTTCTAAAACCGCAATCTACCAAAGGTGGCGGAGGATCCATCAAGGTTGGAGCGACCGGAACGATTAGTTCGTTGATGACAAGGGAATTAGAGACGATGAGATCCGGCCCCAAGAAGTTGGTCACTTCCAAAAACAAATGTTCATCAGCTACTTCAGCTAGTTCATCTGCTGCTTCCATTCCTAAAAGATTGCAACAAACTAAATCATTTGATGAGGTAAACAATGGTAGAAGATACAGTACTGTTAATAGCAGAAGTTTTGGGAACTCTCATAACACTACTAAGGCCGCTGGTTCGAGGGATGTCCACCGGATACCAATGCTTGGTTCTGATACTCATGCAAATGAAAATGGCTATAGAGACAAACCAGAAAGGAAAGGACTTAGAGCAGTTGCAATTGTGGACGTAAAGTGCAATAACCCTGATAAAGCTTGGGCTAGCCGTCCTCTATCAAGTCGACTCCGAAAACTCGGGTTTTCGAAGCTGTCTGAAACCTTTGCTTGACTCTTCAATGAGCATTGCAGACCTATAGGCTGCTTTCTATCAGAATCTTTTTAGTTTTCAGGTTTCAAATGATGTATAGAAGGATCTGTAAGGGAGGCTGTGAGTCTCATCGGTCGACCCGAAGTCGACAGTTGATTGCATTATAGCGCATCAAACTCGTGCCCGGGTGGGTTCGAAAGAAAGCTAGCTTGGTTTTGTTATTTGACATGTTAGATGGTAATTTGTTCTCTTCCCATATTTTCATGTATGACGTCAACTTATAGCTCACCTAGTTCAAATATTCAATCATGAAGTCAGAAATTCGAATCGTTTTATCTCTACCTGAATCTTTATTCATATTATTCTCGAGTTTTCTCTAATATGATCGATATATCCAATGAAATGCTAGCAACAGTCTTACCACCTTTACTTGAATTTCATTTAAATCAATCACCAATGATTAATGAGGATTGAATCGTGATCAGTTTCTAACACAGAGCGCTCAATAACTGAGCCACAAAACTACTTGAAATAGAGCTCTAAAAGCTTTTTGAAAGTATCAAATACACTAGTGAAGGGGTTGAGTGCAATAGGAGCATCTAGCCCAAGATCTGGAAACTGGTTTGTCAAAGCCTGTTGCATTCCAGACATTGACATCATTGCAGCTAGCTGACTGTTTGACATTACTTCACAATCTTGAGGAGTGTCCTTGATTTTACTTGGATCATACCCGAAATTCGCCAAGTACGACTTGTACTTCTCTATGAATTCGGGTCCCGGGTTCGGCGTTCTTGAATAGATCTGTTAGATTTTGTGTCCAAAAGAATCAAACAAACAGTTTAAATAGAAGATGGGCAGCGTTGCTGCTGATCATGTTTCAAAACTCAAGAACAGAAGCAATTTGAAATTTACCTGAACAAAACTAAGGTCTTTTGCACCAGAAACTAAAGCAAAGTTGTCATAATCAGTTGCAATGACATCATACGGCTCCTTAGGGATAAATGGCAATGTTGGAAAGCGCAGGTAACATTTCTCCTTGATCATCTCCCGGTTTTCCAGCTCGGTTGCGTTTTTCTGTAGATCCTCCTCTGAAAGGCACTGAACTCTTCCTCTTATCCCAGTTATATATCCGTCCGGGCTTCCATGAACACAAAAGGTATCTACTTGTATCGCCGGTGTTGCCATATCAAATGTGTATACACCCTGCATAAGTATGGTTGCTATTACTAAATTGACTAAACTGAATCATATGGCTGTTGGACTGCAATTGATTGATAATCAACATCATTCGAATGAGCGATTAAGTTCATCGAAAAAGCCTTGTAAGGTCACGGTCGTACATTGACCAGTTAAGTCAAGTTCATCTATATCATTCGATCAGTTGGTTCCAATTCCAAGAGATGGGGAAACTAAGCCTATACGCTACACCAACCAGTCAAGCTCACCTGGGTGCAGTGGCAGTCTTCCTGACCTTGTCCAGCAAATCCGCGTTTAAGTGAAGCAACTTCGAACCATCTTCCAGAGTACCTAACAGGATCGAAATTTTTTGCTGTCATCCCTCTCATCATCATCAATCTCCCTCCTCCATCAGAATCACTCTCAAACGGAGGGCTTGCAGTATTCTCTGCACTTGCAAGCTGGTAAAAGATTTCGTGACGAGATAGATCGGCTGAGATAGCCTGATCAAGAAACCAGTGTAAGAGACAGGACGCTTCGGTTCTATACATAAAGTTCATCACATCATTTATATCTTCAAGCATTTGAAACTATTATTGTGTCGAGGATTGTTGGGAGGGAATCCCACATTGGCTAATTTAGGGAATGATCATAGAATTATAAGTAAGAAATACATCTCCATTGGTACGAGACCTTTTGGAAAAGCCCAAAGCAAAGCCAATGAGAGTTTATGCTCAAAGTGTACAATATCATACTATTGTGGAAAGTCGTGATTCCTAACATATTGCACATAAAGGACCAATATAGTATGAATCAACTGGACTGAATCTCATGGAATCAAAGCTTTTAAGCGGAATCGTGACTACTATGCTAACGTTATTCTTACAATAACATCTTCCATTGACTAACCTGGTTTGGTTGAGTGAGGAATATCAATGAAGCAGCAAATCCAGATAGTACATGCTGGGACACAAGCTTTCTTAGAGGAGGTTGCTCAATATTGTTTTTCAATATTACTTTGCTATGCATTCCCCTGTATGAGAAAAGAGAACAAAAACCATTTGAAAAAAAGAATTCGAGAAACGAATCAGTAGATGATAGAATGGATCATCAATTTGTTTGAACCAACAGTCATGACCAGAATGCTGAGAGCGCTACATTCCCAACCACCTCATGATTTTAAAAAGCATCTACTAGGGAGAAGTTTCTATACCCTAATAAGGAATGTTTCGTTCCAACTCTCCAATTGACTAGGGATGTCACAGAACCGTCTGTAATCAATGAATTTGATCACCCAACTGAATGCAACCACAGTTCTAAATAACAATTCACTTCTCATTTTCAAAACCTAAGAAAGAACTTCAAATTCTTGTATTAAACCTGTATATTCTAGATCAAATTATAGTCCAACAATCCAAACCTGGTTCGAAATTTCCGAATGCCAACACAAATTCCCGAAAAACACGAATACAATTACAATTAAAAACGAACTCAGACAAATAAAAGCAGAACTAAACACAAATCCAACCTCCCTCTAAAACACAAGAAACTGCAAAGATTAATAGAGACAAGATGAAGAATATGGAAAATTATGGTACCTGACGGAGGTAGGAGGAGAAGAACAGCACTGGAGAAGAAATGGGGCTGATGAATGGAGAAGAATCTGCACCATTTTCCAATTAGAATGCTCTTTTTCCGCCGAGTTTCAAGCTTCCTGTGAGAGCAATTTGTCAAACATCGCCATTTTTGTTGCTTTGTTCTGCTCGAGCCTTCATCAACAGTCGATCAAAACTCGAAAATATCTCGAAACACGGCGCCGTATTGAAGCTCGTGTTGTGATTTTCAAACTTTTTCTAGAACAAAAACACCCACACAATTTTGTATTTGTCCAAAAAAAAATACATACATACATACATACATATATATACATACATACATATATATATATACATACATACATACATATATATATACATACATACATACATATATATATATATATATATATAATTTTACTTATAATATTAGATTAAAAAGTATCCTAAAATTTTAAAAATAAATTACCTTTAAAAAAAATAAACTCAAAAAATGTTTTTACCATTAATATTTGAACGAAAACTATTTTTCAATTTTTTTTTATTGTGAATATTTTTAAAATATGTTTTTTTCTTTAAAAAAAATAATAAAAGTTTTTTTTTTTTTTTTTTTTTTTTTA
>NW_019272022.1:2109959-2185580 GCF_002738345.1 Cucurbita maxima
TTTTTTTTTTTTTTTTTTTTTTTTGAAGTTTGTAAAAAAGTTTTAATAATATTAATAAAACTTTTTTGAAAACTTATTTTTTTATATTTTTTAGTCAAATATAAAGTACAAGCGTAAGGATCTTGGGCCCGATCAATTGGGCTTAGACCCAATATTTAGGTTATTTTCAAATTGGTCCTTGTTGAGTTACTAATTTACATATTCAGTTGGATGGGTCAAATTTTTAAATATGAATAAGTTGAGTCCCATATATCAAACATCTGGGTAACATGTTTGCATGGTCAATTAGTTTCTTTTTTCAAACTTTAACAAAAATTTAAATAATTAAATATTTAATATAGACCAAACTATATAATAAAATTTTATTATATGAAAATATAGTTTGTTGGGTTATATTTTTTTATAGCCCATACTTTGGTCTTTCTCACCTACTATGCGACCAAATGTATGTTAGGTAACATATCAATTCAAATAAAAATGGGACATAAAATATATTTTTTAACGATATTACAATTTGAACATAGCTCAATTTATTTGAATGTTTTATTATATATACGACGAAAGATTTTTATATAATTTAAAATCAATTTTTGAATCAATTTTGATTAATAAAATTAAACTAAATAATTAAAAACTCGAGAATAATTACTCGAAATGTTGGAGATAATATTTAGTTGGTCTTTAATTCTTGTATTCTCGTGTTTAAAAAATAGTGTAATTTTTAGAAAATAAATTAAATTCTTCCATTAATAATTATTTTTTAAAATTAATATTAACATCATGTTAAAACATGTTTTTTATTTTTATATTCAATCAAATTTAAATATTCTAATAAAAGAAATTTCTCTCTTAATATTATTTAAAATCAATGAGTATTTTTTTATTTCTATTATTAAGGGATAGTTTTGTAAATTGGAGCACGCAAAGGAATTTCTCGAGTAAGCTAGAAAAAACCCGGAAAAGTCGAGAGATCCACGGAGGATTAACTTGTAAAACTTAGTTGATCTTAAAAAAAGATGAAACGAAGTCCTATACTAATCTCCCCTTAAATGCATGTCGAGTTTGTCAAAATCGAGAATTTTCACTATTTGTTTCAATTCTATATTTTTGTTATTTAATTTACTTATGTCACTTTGATCCCATCAGATCTCACTGTTGGATGATGAAAGTCCCACATCGGTTAATTTAGGGAATGGTCATGGGTTTATAATCTAAGAATACACTCTCTATTGGTATGAGGCCTTTTGGGAAGCCCAAAGCAAAGCCATGAGAGCTTATGCTCAAAGTGGACAATATCATACCATTGTGGAGAGTCGTGTTCGTCTAACATGGTATCAGAGCCATGCCCTAAACTTAGCCGTGTCAATAGATTGGCAAATCCTTAAATGTCGAACAAAGGACTCCAAAAGGAGTCAAGCCTCCTCGAAGGTACGAAGGCAGTCAAAAATGACTAAGACTCCAAAGGAGTCGAGTCTCGATTAAGGGGAGGCGTGGTTTGTTCGAGGGGAGGTGTTGGATATCATACCATTGTGGAGAGTCGTGTTCGTCTAACACTCACGAGACCGAGTGAAGGGAGGAAGAAAAGGATAAGCGACTCGGGAGGATAAGTGACATTGCCCTTGGTTGTTACCTTATTTATATCTAAAAATTATAATAAAATGATTTAGTTTTGTCTTTTAATAATTAAAATATGTCTCACATGATATTATAAATTAGTAATTATACAAAATTTATAAATTAATTAATAATAATTTATATAATGTTTAATTTCTTGGACTATAATATAACATTTTTAATTTTTTAATTTTATATTTAATATGTTTAATTATTCGAGACCTTTAAAAAAATTTAAATTTATTAAACACAAAATTTGAGGAATTTAAATTTTTGAATTTTTAATGATGCATATATTTTATGTGTTGGTTAATAAATTCACAAGTTTGTAATATCGATAAATTTATGGTATTAACTTCACTCATTTAACGTTTATAGTTCATCAAACATTCATTGTAAGCGTTTAATTTAGAGTCTTTCGTAAAATTTTATGATATATGAAATGACTAAAATACTTTAACGATGTTGGTCATCGACGATCACTGTGTAATCACCTGATGACGACAATCTATAACGACAACAATTAACGGTCGTCAATGACAATTTTTTCCAATTGATAATCGTTTCTCACAATCAACAATTTCGAGTGATCGACTCCACCTCTAACAACTGTTTCAGTGATAATCTATAATAACCATTTGTAGTAACTCTAGTTCTGGTCGGTCAAGTCGTATATAACCAAACTTCCTTCCGGTTCAGGATTGAATGAATAAGGGAAATAGGTTCAGAGAGAAGCAAGGAGGTCAAACTCTTTCAAATATACAGGTGGGTCTTGCAGTCAAGCTCCCTTCTGCCTTTGCATTCGTCTGGCCCGAGGAAACCTTTGCATTAAGTCTTTTCTTTTAGTTTGCCGTATACCTATCTTCAATCGGGATGTTTTTTTTTTTTTTTTTAAGAAACATTCAAATTATAAGGAGAAATTAGGAGAGTAGGAAAAAATGGAAACAACAAGACAAAGAAATTGATGGGTTGTGTCAACCGTGTGTTACCGACATGCACTTGGGTTGACCCAAACGTCGCCTTTCGCGTTTGGCCCACCAAGATTGGAAGCCGCCGATTTGGACTATCTCATCTCCACCCAATTTTTGGGTTGAAATCCGAGTAGAAAAATGATACATTAATGAACTGAGACCACATCTGAATGACAAAGATTCTTAGGATAGTTAAGAAAGATTTAAAAAGAATTGAAAGATACTACCTATGCTAACACGTACACCTTCATTTTCAGTGACTCAATCATAGGAACTCAATGGTTAAACGTGCTTTACTTAGAGTAATTCTATGTTGGTGATCTTATACAAATTTTTCTGTGATACATATGAGTGAAAACAAAACATGTTGGAACGATTCGTGTTGGTCTATGGAGATAGTCTTCACGGTTAAAAACGAGAAATAAGTAACGTGACCATGTCGCAAAGGATACAACGAAGTGTCAGGGTCATTAGGTGTCGTATTCATACAACTCGACAAAACTAGATTTATAATAATTATAAATGTAGCTAATATTAGTATTTACTTATGTATATTTTAGATTAAAAAAAATTAGATTTAATGTTTAAAATTTAAGAAAATTTGAAGAAATAAATATGGATATATAAAAAAGAAACAAGAACAAAAACCCGGTCAACTGTTCGTTGTTGTTGCTGGTCGAGTCTCGTACTTTAGCTTCATTGAAGATTTCTTCGGAAAAGCGCCAAATGCCCACAAATGCACCACATCGACAAATCCAACGCCACGGCCACTGAAATCAATGGCGAAAACAAGAACAAACGCCGCCATCTCCCTTCACTTTTCACCTCCAAACTGAACAATGAAGCCGCTGCCGCCGCCATGACCAAGCTATGCCGGAGACTCGTCCGGTGGAGGCTCATCGAACGGATCTCCTTTGTCCGTCACTTCTTCCGCTTCATCTGGGATAGGGTTTTCGCTTGTTCTTCCGCAAAAACCCCCAAAAAATATCGCCGCTTCTCCCACCGGTCCCCACCGGCTGCCGCGGATGGTGGATCGTCGCCGGAGTATCCGACGACTAGCGGCGGGTTTGATTCCGATTCTGATTTCGATTCCGCGGAGTTGGTTCCTCTCAAGATTAGCCTCTTGGGGGATTGCCAGATTGGGAAAACAAGCTTCGTGGTAAACTTTTCTTTCTAATTTCTAACTTCCCCTGCTGTTTTTTTTCTCTCTCTTTTTCTAATCCTTTTGTTTGTTTGTTCTTTTAATTTTGATTAGGTCAAGTATGTGGGCGATGAACAGGAGAGAAATAGCTTACAGATGAGCGGAATAAACCTAATGAACAAAACACTCAATATCCAAAATGCTCTGATTTCGTTCAGTATTTGGGATGTTAAAGGTAAATTTAAACTTCCCCGGGTTCTTGAAGATTTCTGAAGAAAAATTTCTAATACGAGTAGTTCGATGAAGGTGATAGCAGTTCACAAGATCAACTTCCGTTGGCCTGCAAAGATGCTGTGGCGATCTTGTTCATGTTCGATCTTACAAGTCGTCGAACTCTAAACAGGTCTATTCCGTTCAAAATCTTGTTGTTCTTGCTTGAAATGGGAAATTTGAGTTCATTTTTGGTTCGATTTTGTGTTTGATCTTTGCAGTATTGTTGATTGGTATACCGAAGCGAGGAAATGGAACCAGGTAAAGTATTTGATTCCATTTTTAGCCATTGATTTCTTTCCTTCTACTGAATTCTGTCATTAAGATGCTTTTATTGCTAATAATGAGCACCAAGTGTTTGATAAAAGTCCTGTGAGAATTTATGAGAAAGGGATGTGAGGCTTTTCCTTTAGCTTTTGAACTTGTGAACCTCTGAATGATGACTTCTTTTTCACCTAACTTGTTTGTGAAGAAAATGGTTTGGGATTACTTGTTAGGAGATGTTTCGGATATCGTTCGCTTTCTATATTTGGATTGTAAAGAGAAACTGGTCATAAATTCTGAGTTCGTCTACGTTGAGCTCTTGAGTTTGTTTATACGTCTATGTTGTTCTTCAGTTCGGTTTAAGAATCGAAGCTTATGTTCTGTATGTGAGTTTGTTAATCATAGGCTACATGAACCATACTTCATAAACTTGAGACTTGTTCAACTCGTGAAATGCAACAGCCCAACTCACCGCTAACAAATATTGTCCTGCTGGGTTTTCCCTTCCGGGGTTCCCTTCAAGGTTTTAAAATGCGTCTACTACCATTCCCCTCTCCAACCAATGTGGTATCTCACAATCCACCACTCTTGGAGGCCCTGCGTATTCGCTAGCACACCGCTCAGTGTCTGGCTCTGATACCATTTGTAATAGCCCAAGCCCACCATTAGCAAATGTTGTCGTCTTTGGACTTTCCCCTCCGAGCTTCCTCTCGAGGTTTTAGAACGCGTTTGCTAGGAAGAAGTTTTCACACCTTTATTAGGAATGTTTTATTCTCCTCTCCAACCGACGTGAGATTTCACATGAAACCTCTTATAAGTCAATTCATAAGACATGTTTTTCAAAGCCAACTACCAAACAGCCTCGAGTAATTCATGGGTCGACTCTTGTTTATTGCAGACAGCCATTCCCATCCTTGTAGGAACCAAATTTGATGACTTTGTTAGACTTCCTCCAGATTTGCAGTGGACAATTGTGAGTCAGGTAAATCCTAATCAATCTTCTGTGTCTTTTTGTTTGTTCATCAAACTCTTCTCTGATTGTTGATTTTGTGTTCATAGGCAAGAGCTTATGCACGAGTCATGAAGGCTACACTGTTCTTCTCCAGCTCCGTTCACAACATCAATGTCAATAAGATCTTCAAGTTCATCGCTGCCAAGCTCTTCGACATTCCATGGTCTGTCGAGCGGAATCTCACCATTGGAGAGCCAATCGTTGACTTCTAATTTTCGTTACATTCGACCTGATTTCGATGTACATACGATACGACAGAATCAATCCGACTTTCTTTTTACTCAATGACAGAGCACATTTGCTTGCGTTGAAGGGATGATATGAAAAGCCAGCACTAAAAGATTCTGGTGGCGCAAACTATTCTTAACTTTTGGGAGACACAATCCAAGAAGGTAGCGACACAACTGTCATGTCCAACTTCCATGTGATTCGGTGTCTTGGAAGTTAGCATATGTTTTTTTTTTTTTTTTCCTTCTCGAAGCTAACCCGAAAGCGAACGATATTTGATGACATTTAGTTAGTTGGGTCTGTATAGATTCATTATGAGATTGAACTCGAGGTATTTTTAAGGTATAAATTTGCTAAAACTATAGGTTACATTAGGAGGTCACGACCTTCGTGTGAACTCGAGCTTTTATCTTTGAATGAGGGATGGGGTGTTACTACGATAGTCATTCATATATGAATTATAAATTTAGTTCGTAAGATTTGGCAGATTTATGAGGGGTTGGATATTTATGAGTGGTGTACATCCAACCCGACAATTCATACCATGGCCATGGCCATTTATAAGTAAGAAATAATAAAAAAGAAATTATTGGGCTTAAAGATGTCGGCCCAAAAAACGAAAGTGGCAGAAGCCCAAGGTTTCTGGTCCAAACAACAAAACCAAGTCTCAAGATATCGCCTAAACCCTCGCCGTTCTGATTTTCCCGCGATTGGACATTTTGCTATGACGACCCAAGTCTTAACGTGGAGCCACTGAACCATCAAGGACTCGTTGCTGCTGTTTCGCTCTCATTCTTATTTCTCCGCCATTCAGCCGGTAAGCTAACTGTTTTTCGCTCTTTTCCGGCCACAATTTTGCAGTGGTATTCTGTTCATTGTTATTAGGAATAACTGAGCTCTTCTATTGGACTACAGAGTTGAGAAATGTTGCTGTTCTGTAAAGGAATGGAGGTGTTGGAAATCGTTGCGAACATCTAGGATGAATGTGAGGATTATTTATTTGGATTTAGTTGCGCACATGAGAAATTTGTTTTGTGAATGGTCTGTCGTGTTTGTTCAAGGCATGTTGTCTATGATCGTGTGTTCGATGTTTCGATCATGTTTATTTGTTCAGATGTTCCGTTCATGTTTGTTCAGGACGTATTATTTATGGTTGCATGCCTCTTCTAAATTCCTTTTACTTGCTTTCTTGTTAGATAGACTTTTATTATTATTGTTGTATCAATACGAGAGTGTACTACTAGTCACCAAAATCATGTCTACACCTATTAGGGCTAAATGTCTCAAAATATACTATAGGAGAAATGATTAGTTGTCAATTCTTCTTATCTCGATCGTATGCTATCAAAGTTGTGGTTGTTTCTATTTCGCTTTTAGCATATAACATTGATTTGTTTCAAATTGTTTTCAACGCATTTCTTCGCTCACGTTTTATAGAACGTTTCTTTCAAATATGATCCAGGCTCGATCATACGTCAAGGTTGTCCTCAAAGTCCGACTTCCATATAGTTGACTTGTTCGTTGGGTTAGAACAAGTCGTGCACAATCGTTGTCCCACTACCACAAGAGTACAATTGTGACAAGTGGTATCAGAGTCGAGTTAGCTCCGTGAATCTTAGTACACAAACATGTCCACTGCAAAACAATTGGGCAAGTCCCAGGCTGACCGATTGGTAAAGATTGAAGATCAATTACTCTACTCGAATGAAGTTCTTGATAGAATGAAGCTTTTGGAGTCTTGCATGAATGAGATTGCTATTAAAGCCGACAAGATCAACGAGATGACAGGCCGCCTTGAAGCAATGTCTGTCCGAGAATTAATGATTAGGGTCGAGACCCTAGAAGAAAAGGCCGCAACTGTTGGTGGTTTCGAGTATGGGGATAGCTCGACAGGCTTTGTTGCCCGAATGGAAGAACGCATCGAGGACTTAAAAGATAATCAACAAACAATTGTTCAGATGGTCTCAGAAATGTCTAAAGGTTTGAGAGCAACCATTGGAGTGGTCAAAGCTGAAGTGGCGGATTTGAACACCAAACTAAACCTCACCACGAGAGCAGTAGGGAACCAAACCCCAGTTGGGGGTGTAATCCAATACATCAAGCTAAAAGTCCCAGAGCCCAAGCCCTTTTGTGGGGATCGAGATGCCAAGGCTTTAGAGAACTTTATCTTTGACTTCGAACAATACTTTCGAGCTACAAATACCGTGGCAGAAGAAATGAAGGTCACAGTGGCAACGATGTATCTAGACGACTATGCAAAGTTGTGGTGGAGATCCAAGTACATGGACATTCAAGATGGTCGATGTACTGTGGACACTTGGGAGAGCTTAAAACAAGAACTTCGCTCTAAGTTCATCCCACACAATATCGAGATAATTGCAAGAAGGAAATTAAGGGAGCTGAGGCATACTGATAATATTCTACACTACGTTAAGCAGTTTTCTGAGATTATGTTAGATATTCATGATATGTCTGAAACAGACAAGGTCTTCAATTTTATTAATGGGCTGAAGCCGTGGGCGAAAACCAAGCTCTACGAACAAAGAGTTCAAGACCTTTCCACCGCCTATGTTACAGCCGAACATCTATTTGATCTTAGATCGATCAATCCCCATCCATAAGGAGGAACTAGACTTCCACAAGTGGAGGTAATAACACGTCGGGAAAGTAAGGAGAAGTGATAGAATGACGCTTTTATGTTCGGTATGACTTTTTGATAAGTTACTTCATTCCGTACTTCCATGGATTCATCTTTTGGTGTGATGTAGTGCCAGCAAACTCCTATTTATGGTCTATCATACATATCTTAATGTTCTAATGTGTTCCCTTTGTGATTCCCTGAGATTATATCGCTGAATAATTCTCAACATACTTGATTATCTTTGCTATTTGAATGAGTAAGCTGAAAAAGAAGAGTTGCAGACATTCCTACTCACCATCCGCCCTGCAGCAACCAAGATGCTGTCATCCACTTCAGGTAATCTGTCGTTTACTTGCACGGTCATAATGCAACTAATCGTTAATTTTCTTATCCAGTTATATGCTATCAATATCATTGTTGTTTCTTATTTGTTTGTTATTCTATGACATTGCTTTCAAAACGTTTTTCAAAATCTCGGTCCCTTTTTGAAGACTTTTAAAAAAAATGTTGTTCATATCAACGATGGCTCGAGTTTGAGTTGGTTAACTTACTAGTTAGTGAGAGGAAGTGGTACACAATTGCTTTCTGAAGTCCCGTGAAAGTGCAATTGTGATACCATGCTACCCAAATGGTTTTCTTCTCTTTACGGGTGAAATTACTCTTGGGATGGTATTTCTTGCTTTGGTCAAGCTTCCCCTCTATAGGGCCATGTCGTGTTCACTTCGTATCAACGTATCTAAGATTTAATGTTCCATGAGTTTCTTAGGTAATCAAATGTAGTATAGTTGGATTATTCATGCCCGAAAAACTTAAGCTTAGGGTTAGGCCATTTGTGGGATTTGACATCCCATGCTTTTATCATTCATACTTGAAACAATCTGAGACGGAATTGGTTCGATATCGGTTAGTTGATGTCTAATTAGTTTCTTCCCAAATAGATGGGACATTATGACCTCTTACAAACCAACCATTTGGTTTGTTATAACTCGTAAAATTGCTGAGACTACCCAAAGAATGAATCTTATCCAAATAACAATTTTGTTAGGCTAAATTCAAATGGTTTTTGGCTTAGACTATTCAAATAGTTTGGATATAGTTTCGATTTTGTTTCCAATTTCGACCTTTTCTCTAATTTGGTTCTTATAAATCTGTTTTTTTGCTTAATTTCAAAAAACTTTACGATAAAGGCTTGGACTCGAGCATTGGGTACGAGAACCCGTTATTCCATTCTTTATGTAAACTCGACAAGGATTATTCGATACCCTAATAAAAGTACTCACTTTTTTCATAATATCGGACCCTTATATTTTTCGGCTATTTTTTAGATATATTTCTTTCTTTTAAATACATTTATCTATTTTTATTATAATTTTATTTTTATGATCAATTTATAATCATGTATTAAATTAGCTCAATTAATTATTACTAATAGAGTGGTTAAAATATTTACTTAAATTAATGAAAATCGTTGACACAGATAAAAATTCAATTTTTTTTGCTCTTTAAAAATGTACTAATTTAAAATATAATTGAGTATTTATTAAAATTGAATATATTTGATTAATTTATTCCATAAAAATTATATTTCTTCGTTATCAATTAATTTTTTAGATTAAATTAAATATAACCTGAAATGTATTTATTAAATTGAATCCAAATATAAAGGCTAAATTAAACTTTTAAAATTATATAAATTAAATTTAAATAAATTTATAAACGGTTTTTTTCAACAAAAAAAAATGTTATTAGACATAATTATATGTTTAGCGAAGCCGTTAATTTAAATAAATTTAAATTTTATTTCTAATCAAATTCTAAAATATTTATTACGTACTAATTCAAAAGTTTTAAGAGACTAATTTTTTATTTTAATATATAAAATTTAAAAAAAATGCCTAAAATTTACATGGTCTGTTGGCCTGTCCACAGCTTAAAATTGGTCAAAATTCAACCACGTAGGCAGCAGCTTTTATCGTACAAATTTGGTCAAAATTCAGCCACGTAGGCAGCAGTCTTCAACCACGTAGGCTGCCGCTTTTATTATACAAATTGCTGACTGTAATGGGTCCCACTGCTAAAACCACTCCTAAAGAACAATAAATGAAAGAGCAAATGCAAATATAGATATTTGTCTATAATAAAATATATCTGAATATTCTTAACACCCACAAGTTCTAACAACAAAAATGTTGACGAAATGGATTCCTATACAAAAAAGTAGTTACTTATTATTGTTCGGTTACAAATGTAAAGTCGTCTTAGCTGATTTGACTTGATGTCTGATAAGTTCGGACCCTCTTTGAAAGAGTAGTATGAATTATGCATGCTCTATGGCCTCTACATGTGTCGTGTTTTGTGATTGTTTGATGTGTATTATGTTATGTTACGCTATGTTATAAGTTGTACCACAAAATAATTATGTTATGTATGGATCTTGTTGTGAAATCGATGTTGTATGTTGTACGAAACCTCTGTATATTATGCCACACGGTGTGCTAATATGTTCACTTCATGTTTATGAGAAACTGTTGAGTCACGTATGTTATTCATGAATGTTATGTTGATGAAAAGAATGAATATGAGGATTTCATGCATTTTTGTATGTCATGTTCATCATGATACTTCCCTATTAGGTTTAGTACGAACGTGTACACTATGATATTAGGTACACCATGATATTATGCGCACTACTTTCTCCCGCGACTTTTCCAGCAGTGTGAGTGAGTTGAAGGCTAGGTCCAGGGGTACGTATACAAGCCTGCCTGTAGGTCCATGTACACATGCATGAGTCGTGTGTAGAGAAGTATTACGCATCCAATTTGGCTCGGATTAGAAAGTAAAGACTAGGACCGTGATGTTTTGTGAAAGGATAGGTTAATAAAAATTTTCTTTTTACTCGCTAAAGTCCAAAGTTTAAATTTCCATACCTCACATTAATTATTACTCGTAATAAAATTGATTAGTGGTCCCTAGGTCGTGGGAATACCTTAACAATTTAAACTTAATAACTTCTCGAAGAATCTAGAAACGCGTTACGAGCGTAACTAAACGAGACAAATTTTATATATTTGGGTTTATTAAGAGCAACGGTAATTATTTTATTTTCCAAGAATTTAAATTTTAAAGCTAAATTTGATATTTCTAAGCCTCAAACGACGTCGTTTATAAACCGACAAGAAATAAGACAAAGCCGCAGACAATAATAAAAGAAAGCTGACAACCACAAAAAACAAGAAAAAAAACTGTATTGTTTTTTATATTTAGCCCCTCATATTAATTTTAATTTTTTTTTATCTTTCTTTTTAAATATATTATTTTAACAATAAATAAAATAAAATATTTAGACTATTAATTATTTATCCTTGAATTATGCTTAAATTAATTTTTTTAATATAATTTAACGAACGAAAAACTTATACTTAAGTATAACTTAAACGAGGTCGATACTCTCGACGTAAAAATAAAAAAAACTTATTAATTTATTTAATAGAGTTCTGATAAAGCTTTTATCATAAACTTAACATTAAACGCCAATAATTTAATGAACTAAATTATATTGTTATTCGTGATATTTATGATGTAGGACATATTTTTATTTTATAAATAAATGCTCTTTTTTCTTTTAATTTTATTAAGATAATTAACTATACAGAAAATTAGATAAAAATATTTAAAAATTGTGGGCTGAAAATTATTTTAGAAAAATAAAAATAGTAAACTTTAAATTACATCGGCTAAATTAATAAAATATTTTTTATTTATCTCTAAAATATATTAAACTTTTGAAAAAAATTAAAAAGAGATTTAAAATTTTAAAATATACCAAATTAATTTGGAATAAAAATCATTAATATTTTGTTTTTATTTTAAAGTAAATGAATATATTTGAAATATGATAGTAATGTTGGATGAAAGTCTGACTTTAGTTAATTTAGAGAATGATCGTGAATTTATAATCAAGGAATACTCTCTCCATCTACGATATCTTTTGGGAAGCTTAAATCGAAGCTATGAGAGCTTATGCTAAAAGTGGACAATAACATACAATTATGGGTGGAGTTGTGTTCGTTTAACATGGTATCAGAGCCGGACACCGGATGATGTGCCAACCTTCTCGCTGTTCCCCGAAGGGGTAGACATGAGGCGGTGTGCCGCTGGGCTCCAAATGGGGTGGATTTGAGGGCGGTCCCACATCGATTGGAGGAAGGAAGGAGTGACAACGAGAACACTAGGCCTCGAATGGGGTGGATTGTGATGTCCCATGTTTGTTGTGGGAGGAGAATAATTGTGTTAAATATTTTTTAATTAAAAAAATTTACAGATAATTTTTAAGTTTTTAAAAAGTTATTAATGAAATTTTAAAAGCTTAAAAAAAAAAAAAGGTAAAAGATATATATTTTTGGGACAAAATTTCCGTATTATAAATTCTTCGAAAAACCTAACGAAGTAAAAATATAAAAACACAAATCTCTCATTCTTTCGTTCTCTCTCACCCTCTTTCCCTCTAGAAATGGTTGCCTCTGTGGAGCTTAGCTGCAAAATCCTCACCATTCCGCCGTCATCTTCTCATTCAAATTCCAAGATTTCTTCTTCTTTCTCTCGATTTCCGGTTCATTCCCGGCGATTTTTGCAAAATCCATCTCCGGTTTTCCGGTCGTGCGCCGTCACCTGCACTTTGACTAGGGAGACGTCTCTAGCAATGGAGGACAATAAAACCCAGAATCTGGGGCAGAGACCCGATTCCTTTGGGCGTTTTGGGCGTTTTGGAGGGAAGTATGTGCCCGAGACCCTAATGCATGCTCTTGCCGAGCTCGAAACCGCTTTCCATTCTCTTTCTGGAGACCAAGAATTTCAGGTTTTGGGGAATTTTGTTTTGTTTTGTTTTGATTTGATTTGATTTGTGACGCGTCTTCGTTTTGAGATTGTTTGTTTTATTTGTTATGATGGGTGAAGTTTTGTTTAGTGATTTTTTGGGTTTGGTTTTGCTTAACCAATTGATTGTTGTTTGAGGATTTTGAATCTCATGAATGCTTATTTGATGAATGGGTTTAAGTGATAATGATTTCATAATTGATTGCTTTTTCTGGGATGGAGTTCATTGGACTCTATTTGTTGCTTGAGGGATAATTGATGAAATGGCGTTTATCCGTCTTAGGATTGAGAATCTTGTGAGTGCTTGTTGTTTGAGTTTAGTCGTATTCTTGTTTGGTAGATTTGAATGAAAATGATTCTTCAATTAACTAATATTTTCTGGGAATGAAGTGTATTTATTGACAAGCAGGAGGTTGTTTCTACGTAGTGTGGGTTTTAGAATCAATGTGGATTTTGACAAGGAAAAAGGGAACAATGTGCTCGAAGATTAGCATGATTCTTTCTTAACTATTGTGTTGATTTATGTTTAACTCTTTGATGAACTTAAGGAATTGAAACTTTTCTTTGTGAAGAACTTTTTCATGTAAAATCATCACGTATGTGGATATTATTTTGGAAGAGAAGGCTTAAAGATAGTTATTAATTCCATATTTAGAAACTCAGTAGTTTTTCAAAAGGATGTCTAACAAAAGATTGTTTATTCTTTTTTTACCTTCTCTTTTTGATCATCAGAAAGAGCTGGATGGTATTTTGAGAGACTACGTCGGGAGAGCGAGCCCTCTATACTTTGCAGAGAGGCTGACTGAGCACTATAGACGTCCCAATGGTGAGGGGCCTCATATTTTCTTGAAGAGAGAAGATCTTAACCATACAGGGGCTCACAAGATTAATAACGCCGTTGCTCAAGCTTTGCTTGCTAAGCGTTTGGGAAAGAAACGGATTATAGCTGAAACAGGTGCCGGTCAGCATGGAGTTGCAACTGCTACTGTTTGTGCTAGGTTTGGACTAGAATGTATCATCTACATGGGCGCTCAAGACATGGAAAGACAAGCTCTCAATGTGTTCAGAATGCGGCTTCTAGGGGCTGAGGTTTGTCCGTTACAATTTTTATTGTTTTTCTCCATTATTAATTTGCAGCCTTTGATTTGGGGGACTCTAATTCATCATTCGAACTGTTATGATCAGTTTGCCCCTTCAAAACTGTGAATATCTTATTTCTGTTGATGAATTAAGGTCCTCTAGACGTCTGTGTCCTGTGCCTATTTTGGATCCCTCTAGTTTTTCTCTGATTTCATTGCTAGTTATCACTCCCTTAACCAATGAATCAAACTTTCCCCGACTCGCATCCTTAGTATGAATTTGATTTGAAGTGCATCTTATTTAGTTGAGGAAGCTGTGCGGCATGTACCGTAATTTGTTGCCTAAGCTTTCCATCATTGTTGGTAGAGAAAGTTTTGCAACATGGTGACAATGTTTATATTTTTTCCAAGACTTTTCATGACGTTTCGCATTAAAAGGTCTATCTTAACAATGAATCCAGTCGGAACCCATCCAAGATGCCAGTTGATGCCTCATATACTTGTAGTACTGCCTCATCGGATTTAAATAACTTCTCTTTCTTGTTTGGTCGACAGTCCTTGGCTATTTACATCTGAAAATGATCGATCAAATTATAAATTAATGCTTCTCTTGCAGGTTAGGCCAGTTCATTCTGGTACTGCTACACTGAAAGATGCTACTTCAGAAGCTATAAGGGATTGGGTGACTAATGTTGAGACTACCCATTATATCTTGGGATCTGTTGCTGGGCCCCATCCATACCCCATGATGGTTAGAGATTTTCATGCAGTGATTGGTAAAGAAACAAGAAAACAGGCCTTGGAGAAGTGGGGAGGGAAGCCTGATGTTCTAGTGGCCTGTGTTGGAGGAGGTTCCAACGCTATGGGACTATTTCATGAGTTTGTTAATGACGAAGATGTTAGGTTGGTTGGTGTCGAGGCTGCAGGTTTTGGCGTGGATAGTGGTAAGCATGCAGCAACTCTGACCAAAGGGGAAATTGGAGTTCTACATGGAGCCATGAGTTATTTACTACAGGATGACGATGGACAAATAATTGAACCTCATTCGATCAGTGCAGGGTAGGGGATGTACGCAATCTTCTCGCTATGAGGAGGTTAGCCTTTTGTTCCAGCTTGCTCCCTTCTAGTTTAATGCATGTTTTCTTCTTTGTCGTCTGCAGTTTGGATTACCCTGGGGTTGGACCAGAGCATAGTTATTTGAAAGATGCAGGTCGTGCCGAGTACTACAGTGTCACTGATGACGAAGCACTGGAAGGTACTGGATTGCCATTATCGGTTTTTGGTCTTTTTTTGTTAGATACGTCACCCATATATTGTAAAGTTCTCTTTTTATTCTGGAAACTACACTATGCATTTAGGTAAACGTATTGATACTCATCAATTACAATCACTTTTCTCTGCTCTGTAAAATATGTTTCTTTCTTTTCGGGCTCAGTTTTGTGAACCGTGGTTCGGCATATGCTCAAGACCAAGTATCTTGGTTCATTTTAAGGTTTTTCTGATGAGAAATTATCTGTTCTTTCATGAAGTTTCCAATAACATTTGTGCCAATATGTCGACGATTGTTAATCTCGCTTTCGACTATTGTTCTCCTGATCATTAGAGATATTAAATTCACAATCTGGCTTGTGACTGCAGCATTCAAGAGATTGTCACGGTTGGAGGGCATAATCCCAGCTCTGGAGACATCTCATGCTCTGGCTTATCTCGAGAAGCTGTGCCCAACCCTAGCGGACGGAACAAAGGTCGTGCTTAACTGCAGTGGCAGAGGTGATAAGGATGTTCACACAGCGATCAAGTATTTGCAAGTTTGATATATAACAATGTTGCTGCCAGTAGTAGCAAGACTAAAGGTTATCCGTCATCTTCCTTTCTTGGTAGAAGCTTAAGTCTTAATTGAGTTGCTTTCCAATATGAGATCTGAGTTTGAAGACAATAAAGCATACCTTAAATGCCGTAGTTTCCATACAAGTTTGGATTTAGATACAGATTCTGGCAAAAGAAAAAAAATCCGAGAGCTCTTGTGAGGATATATATAGATTTTACTATTTCTGGATCTTATTAGATACTTGCCTTTGCAGTTTTAATAAATACTAGTGTCCGTGTTTGTGTTTGGATCACTATGCTGTATAAAGATTGTGCTTTATTATGATCCTCATCTACACTGACATGTTTGATCTCTTGATGTTTGAACTTGGTTTCTAGTTGGTCTTTATTGTTGAAGTTTCAGATGTGACATGTTTGATCTTTTGATGTTTGAACTTGGTTTCTAGTTGGTCTTTGTCCTTCAAAATTAGGCGAGCTTCGGAAAAAATAGGAGTAAATAAAATAAGAAGTTAGGATAAAGACCGTTTGCAACTGATGATCGAGATTATTCTGAAGAAAGCCTGAGGGCACTGTTTCTAACCGCTCTTGCGCATAATCTTTTCACTCCGCTTCCTTTCTTATTTCACTTATGCCTTAGGACAACCTATTTTATGGGTTTCTCAAACAGCTCGTGCCGTAAGGTGTTCTGCAACGAGTGCAACCCTCATATTTAGTTGCCAACTGTTGAGGTGGAACCCTAAGCAGACTATCGGTGATAAGCCGGAGGAAGGTGAGGATGAAGTCAAGTCATCATGGCCCTTATACCCTAGGTGACACACGTGCTTAAATAGCCGGGACAAAGGGTCGTGATCCTGCAAGGGTGAGCTAACTCTAAAAATCCATTATTAGTTCGGATTGTAGGTTGCAACTCGCGTGCATGAAGCCAAAATCACTAGTAATCACCCGATCAGCCATATGACAGTGAATTCGGTTCTCGGGCCTTGTACACAGTGCCCATCACACTATGGGAGCTGACCATGCCCAAAGAACTCTTTCCTTTCAGATATTGCTTTCACCCCCTAACATTAAAGGCTGACATTTACTCTACTTTATTTTTAGTAGCTTCCCTTACCTTATGTAAAGTTGCCAGAATACGATTACTGCATATATATCGAGCCAATAGCAACGTTACAACGAGTGATGCAACAAATAACTCAATACTAAAATATCCAAGTCGTCGTTAGACTAAGCTACCTAAATATCGAGCGCGAAAACCTGCAAGGCAGTGGGCAAGTTGAAGGGAATAATCCAAAGAAGATGCTTTGTCAACACAACACACCATGTGAATCTTTAAAGCAAAAGAAGAAATAACTTGTGATTCATAATGAAATAAAAAGACAAGACAAGCTCTTGTCTTGTCATTATTCTCTATTACAAACCATTTCCCCTCTCCCCTATCCATTCCTCTTCCCTTCCCCTCCCCTCGTCTTCTCCAACAAAATGCTTAATAATCCTAAACCTTATTCATATCTACACCAAAAAAGCTTGTTCTTGCGGTCTTATACGTTCCGAAACGAACCTCCTCTTTGGCTCTCTTTCCCTTTATTCATTTTATTTTCTCGCCTCGAAGGTAGTATGAGACACACCACCCTCTTCGATACGCTATCGTAAACCTACATCCGTGGTTCTTTCCTTTTCTCTCCTCATTGCTTTGCCTGCAAACACAGGACACAATTTGGTCAGTCAGCTCATTGTGGCGTATTCCACAGCTTTGATGCAGATGAAAAGAATCGATCAAAGATTTTCGAGAAGTTTAAGCGAACACAAACGTCCAGTTCAAGAAATTATACGTCAAATAACGAGTTCTAATATCTTCTTTTTGTGAACACAAAAATCTTATCTTATCCTAACACAATAAGTATGGACCAATCCATTATCTTCAAGCCCCAAACTATTTTATGATGAAATGATAGTAAACAAGGAGGAGCAAACGGACTCACCTGCGAGTATATAAAGGTTCCGAGAATCGCAATGGCAGCTCCGAGAGCATTGACTGGCTGCACAGGCGTGTGGAAGATGATGATGGAAGAAACGATGACAGATATACGTTTCATGGTGTTTCCGACGCTGAACGTCAAGGGAGAAATCTCGTCCAAGGACATGTAAGACACTTGGTTATAGAGATGGTAGAATATACTTTGTGCTGCTACCCACCTATATTTCATTCAATTACAAAATTAAGTAAACAGAAGACAATCAAAACAATAAAATCATGCAATACAATAAAAAATAAGCATTAAGTTTATACTCGAGAAACCAAGACGAGAATTGATCATGTCAAGAACATTATGAAACTCGCTAAGGAGTCGAAAAATTGCCAAGCTTATCATGAAACTCGCTAGTAGTGGTCTCTGGTTTAATCTAGTTAGGTATTCAAACAATCATTTCGACAAATTATTGTTCGAACAACCATCAGGACGTTCCCGTGCACGAAATTGACAAAGAACTAAACCACGTAAGCAAGACATTCCCCGAATTAATCAGTATGGTTTCCTTTGATCAAGAACAGCTCAATCATATCATTCTAATATATTACTTTAACCAAATCGAAGATTCATCGTACGGGCGATATGGAGAAAATATGAACAAATTAGATCAAATGTAAGTGCATAACTTCAACTTCCCGAACGACGACAACGAATGAATAAGTAAACCGAATTACCAAACAAAATGAGGTCCGATTTGAGATATGGCTGTTTTCCATCCAGCAGCCCATAACTGAGGCCCCTCCACAGCAAATGCAAATGGTGTAAGGATTAGCAAAGATAAAATCGATAAACATGCATAGTAGTTCATCCCGCTAACGGATTTTCCCTTCATGCCCCTCTTCGAAAATATGTTACGGAATACGAATGCCAAGTTCGATATCATGGCACCCATGAAACCTGAAGGGATGAAACCATAAGAACAAAATTACATAACTCCAAGGAGAGATGAAGCAGAGTTAAGATAAAGAAAGCAGCCCAAATGATGAAACATTCGAAACGTGATTATATCCGTTTGATACAAACTCAAACTTCAAGCACGAGTGCGTGGTTAATGTGATATTAGATACCAAACTTACTAAAACTACACATAACAAGTATACTTTAAATAATGAGATGTTGAATTTCGTTACCCGTCATGTTAAAGTTGAGCTCGGTCACAGCAGCAAGAGCGCATCCACCAATAATTGGGAGGAGCGACAAGTAGACAGGAAGCGGGAAGGTCTCGCCCAACAAGAACCTCGAAACCAATACACTAAAAGCAGGTTCACCACTCTTGATGATGTGAGTGAATGAAACTGCAACCTTTGACATACTCACGGTCGCTGCAACATGTCCAATTGTATGGGCAATAGCAACCTTAAAACAAACAACAACAACATCAACATCGACAGATACAAACGTTACGATTATCGAAAACGAATAACTCAGAAGAATCTCTAGTCTATCCTCAATCTATTAGAATGAAAATAGAAACTAAAAGTGCTATGATATACAGATAATTTCAACTATGGTAGATTTGTTCTTCCATTGTAATTGCTTTGTTTATCCAACTCTTCTTATCCTCAGCCAAGAAATGATATCCAGGGGCTGAGAAATTAACTCATTCAAACATCACAACATAACAAATAAGAAACTTCTATCCCTTTTGTCTTCTTTATCAAAGGTTTCACATCACAAACCAAACAAATCCTAGTTCAACTTACAGGGAACAAAGACTTCCAAAACTCCAAATCGGTTTTAGGCGCCTCTGCAATTCTTGTCATCCATGAGATCAACATGATCAGAGATCCAGCGGCGAGGGACAGAGTCGAAGTCAGCCATGGAAACGGGTAAGCGTTCAAAACCTTCTTGTTATAGATATTGAAAACCACGTTCAAAGCCCACCATAGAGCGAAGTATGATCCTATCTTCAACTTCTTGGCGGCCTCTGAAGGGGTCGGACTCTGCGGCAACTCAAAGCTCGAATCGATCGGCTGCGATCGCTCAGCCTCGTAAGCTTCGCATTTGATCAAATTAGCTTTACGAACCCCCAGTGACCCAAATTTCTCAAGCGATGAAACATGTACAGGTTTATGAACAGAAACAGCGGAGTTTCGAGGTTTTTGTAGCGGAAGTAGAGGAAGAAACGAGGATCGCTGAGAGGGAACGGAGATTTTGCGTCGAATAACACCATCAGAGCAAATGATAGCCCTAGGAGATTGTTTGACCGCGCAGATCATGGTAGAAATCCAGATGGGTATGACGAATTTCCAATGAAAAACCCAACAAATCAACAATCGATCTTCTGGGTTCGTTCAATAAGATCAACAAAATAAAGAAAAGCGTACAAAAACAAAAACTCAAAGATCACAGAAATCAAGAGCCGTCAAACGAACAGGTATTTCAGAAATCTAAAAGAACAAAGAAGCAATGACAGTAGAATCCAACAAGCCCTTCAAAAAAGTGATAAAAACGGACGGACCCAGAAACAGGAACAAGCAAGAAAGTAGTGTTGAAGGGGAATATTATAAAGAGATGGAATAAAAACCAAATGGGAGGGCGAGAATGTTAAGGAGGGTGTGTGGAAATTAGTATTATTTAGAAAACCCACCAAAAAATTTGTTGTTTAAGAGCGATGAGGTGAGTGGGGGAGCTGAGAAATAGGTTAATCTGTGGGGAGTTTATAAAGGGAGTTTGAATTTGAGAGAAGATCGCGGTAACCATGTGACTTTCCGGATCAATATGAGTTTTTTGCATTGGAAAGTAGCCATTGGAAAGCTTTGTTTTCTCACGATTCATCAAAGGCTTGCCCCATGTTCTTCCTTGCCCTCTCCTCCCTTGTTTGAATGCTCTAATCTCTCCTAACCCTAGATCAACAAAATAATCAATGTATCAGCTTTTTTTTTATGCATATTTACAAATAAATAAATATTTTATGAACTAATATCTTATTTTTATTTTAAGAATTAAAAATTTAAAAAATAATCGAATAATCTAAAGCATGGGTTAGATTAGTTTTAATTTATTATTTAATGATTTACTAATGTGTTAAAAATGTGTATAATTCATAATAATTGCTTCTTTTTCATGAAGCCTAAGGTTTAAATTCTCGTAATTATATATTTGCTATACTAAAAGAACAAAAGAACAGTGTGTTAATTGTTTAGTTATGTCATGTTGGTTCTATTTGATTTTGTCACTTGTCACAATCGTGTTATTGTGGTAGTAGGACAACAATTGTGTGATATTTGTTCTAACTTAGTGAACAAGTCAGCCGTAAGAATTTCAATGTCGGCATATGTTCGAGTCTCGAGTTACGTTTGAGAGACATGTTTTAAAAAACGTGAGAGAGGAAATTATGTCGAAAACGATTTGAAAGAAAGTAATGTTATAAGCTAAAAACAATTAGACAATAACAATGACTTTGATAACATATAATACAAGTAGGGAATATGACAAATTAGTCGATACATATCTCTTTAATGGGTTGGAGGTTCAAACGTCTATCTACGTTTAAATATTAATTTTTTTTTTATGTAAAAAATCTTAAAATATATGGACCAATAAAAATTAATTTTAGAATAAAAAGCCTATTGCGTATTGCCGTCAATCTCACAATTTTAAGACAAATCTGTTAGGGAGAGGTTTCCACACCCTTATAAGGAATGCTTCGTTCCCCTCTCTAATCGATGTGGGATCTCACGATCCACCTCTTTAAGGACCAAGTGTCTTTGTTAGCATACCGCCCAATATCTGGTTCTAATATCATTTGTAATAGCCAAAGCTCACTGCTAGCAGATATTGTCAATTTTGGCTTATTACATATCGCCGTCAACCTCATGTTTTAAAACACGTATGCTAGGGAGAGGTTTCTACATCCAAGAATACTTTGTTCCCTTCTCCAACCAATGTGGGATCTTCCAATCCACCTCCTTGAGGACCCAGTGTCCTCGTTGGCACACAGTCCGATATCTTGCTTTGATACCATTTGTAACAGTCTAAGTCCACTGCTAACAGATATTATCCGCTTTGATCAATTACGTATCATAGTCAGCCTCACGATTTTAAACCGCGTCTCCTAGGGAGAGGTTTCCAGACCCTTATAAAAAATGTTTTGATCAATTTAAGGCTAAAGATCAACATAGTAAGCAGATTCATTCTCAATGTGCAAGAAGATTCAAAACCAAACCTAGTATCAACGAGATCAAAGAATCACGGGAGTCTGAGCAGGCGGAAGGCCCCTCCAAAAGAGCACTGAAAATCAAATGTTGATGCTTATTGGATTGACGCGCGAAATCAATCGGGAGAACGTGGCTGGATTGTTCGATACTCTTCGGGTTCTTTCACCTACGCTGGATCCCGTTTGTGCAAGGGATTATGCCACAGTAGTAGGTTGATAGATGCCTAACATTTTCCTCTAATCGTTGCTTCAGATTGCTTAGGGATTGTGTTCGCCCTCAATGATCAATAACGATCCTTCAAAATTAAGAATCTCGGGGTGGAAATCGTGAAGCCCTCAATGTCAGGATCTCATAGATTATTTATTTGAATGATTATGGATTGATTTATGTTTCTCCTCGTTAATATTTATATTTTAATGAATAAATATATATTTTTTAAAAAATAATTTCTGTTAATAATGTATGAAATTTATATACAAACTTTATGGTTTATGTAATTATACCTTTTAAAATTACGACTAAAAAAGGATTTAAACCCAAATAAAAATGAAAAAAACATCAGAAAATATATAAACAACGTCTCAATTGTAGAGCAACATCCTTGCTATTTCTGATTTCTGAGTTCTACCCGAATTTGATTCAGGAACATGGCGGATCGAGACCGAGATTGGGATTTTCATCTCAGAACATTATCCAACATTGCCAGAGATTCTAATGTCGCCAACGATCCCGCTTCCGATCCTAATGTTCTTGTATCAGTGAGTTTCGTTCTTGCTTTCTGTTTGCTTTCTTAGAAAATCATGGAGGATAATGTTTAGTCTCGGTAATGTGCTCTCTTACTATCTTAATTAACGCGAGCTAAACTTTATTGAATCATTCCATACGTGTTTGTGCATGTATTCTCTTTCATTCTTCGAGTCAATGTGTATATATATTGTTAAACTTGACTGGCAATGTTATGGAATTTTCTTCAGGTTAGAAGGCTATATGAATTGTGCAAAGCTGAGAATTCTCAGGATTTGGTGGCTCGGGTTTATCCTCAGTTTAACAAGATTTTTCAGCGTTCGGTGTCGTCCTTGTCTCAATCTAGAACTTCTAATGGCTTCCTCTTACTGGTGTGTGTGTGTTTTTCTTGTTTGAAACCACTGTCGTGCGTTCTTTTCCTCATGAAATCTTATCTCTGATTATTGTTTTATTTGTTTATCCCACGATATATTGAAATGTATTTTATAATGGCTATGCAGTTGATGATGACTAGGGTAGTGAGGAAGGAACTCATATATTAGAATGTAGGGTTAGTGTTAAGATTTAAATGTCTGATAATGGTGATCGATCGCAAAAAATGTATGGAATCGATCATGTAGAGCGATCTTGCTAATGCTCATTCGTGTTGTTGAATATCTGTGTTTGGATACGGGCATTAACTGGATTGATATTGACTCAAAAAATAAAATTTGGAATTCGATAGTTTGACTGCAAACTGTTTACCGTCTCTTTTGTATAATTTGTTTGCTGCAAACCCATTCTTTCAAACAGATTCACACAGGTCTGTTTTGTCTCAAGTATGAAAACAAGCTTAGAAGTATTTGAAAGATTCTGGATTTGAGGATCATTGGCAATGTCGCAATCAGGCATTCCTTTGTGCCAAGAACCATTGTAATACATGGTCAACTAGGAATGAAAAAGAGTTATATAGATATATGTTTTGGTTTTTGCTGATTGTTTTTTATGGTTCTTGTGCTGAAGCTTTAGGTTCATTAAATTCAAGGGCAAGTTATTTTTCAAGGAAATTGATGTAGTAGGTTTAGGGATGATAGTCTATTATGAGTTTATATAGTATATATTGATTATTTTGTCAGTGGTTTACTTAGTGGGTTAGATTCCTCTATAAATGGATTATGGAGGTACAGTCGATTGTATTCTCACCACCCTTTTTGAATAGAATTATGTTTGGTGAGTATTTCTGGAGTAAAATTCCTAAGGTGCTAGGATGCTTGAAGAATGAACAAAAAAAGATATTCTCCATTTACTTGTCCAATTGTCTTGCAATTTCTTAGCCTTTAGCTTTTAGCAAATGAAATTTGTGCAACTCAAGAGCAAACCTTGGTACTTGTATCTTTTTCATTGTACGTTCTTAGCTGATGTATGCTATTAAGTATAGGGTCATAAAGTATCCTCTACATTTCAATATCTTGATACTTGTAGATTATTTGTGCCACATATCTTTTACATTGTCTTCTAAGAATTAGATGCAAAGGTGTCGTTATGAATTATCTACAATTATCTTAATTTTTTTTTTTTTTTGCTCTTTTTTATCAGGCCATTCTTCAATTTTTCATTGATTTTGGTGAAGTAGTCTTACATGATGCTGATTCCAGTCTGAAGACCTTTTTCCGTTCATGTCTAAGTCGGTAAGCATCATAAAATCATGCCTTTTAACTACTTGATTTTTTTAATATTCATCAATATATTGGGTATTACAATTCATCGTTGCTCCACTCAAGTTTCTTTTTTGATTTTCAATTTAAAAAAACTCTCATTTGAATTACTTGTGACAGTTAACTTATTTGATGTCAGTACTCGACTTTGAAATTAAGTAAGAGGCTTGGAAACCAAAAAGTAGTAAGTTTGCTTGTTGGATAAAATCACGTTTGCTAAAGTGAGGGTTATATCTTTTTAGGTGTAGAAGTTCCTCCCTTTTCACTATTTATTAGTGATCTCGAGAATAGGGCCCCAAAACTCTTGCGACTTGTATTACCTCCTAGAGGAAGGTTTAGGAAGGCAGTTCGCTATAGATATTTGAGTGGTTACACGTGAGTAACTTACCCTGGCTTCCAACAATACAGGAACCAGCTAGTACAAGTGCTAGCATACAAACAATTAACTAAATCATACACGGATTACTTTTTGTTGTCACTTGTAAGTGCATCTTTGTATAGCTTACGCTTTTCACGAGGGTTGCACCCTCTTTGAACTTCTTTATCTCTTATTGGATGTTTTCACTTTATGCAAAAGAGAGAAAAAAAAAAAAAAATCAAGTCCTAAGACGAAAAGGTGAAGTTCTATTGGACAACTATCTTTTCACTGTGTTATAGCATTTTTTGGTGGAAAACCCTCAGTTTTACATTAGTATATTGATATGTTGGCCGTAATACACTCATCAATCTTATTCTAATATGATTACAGTGAGTTTGCAGATCCAATTGTTGCAGAAGCAGTTCTAGAATTTCTGAATACAAATCAGAATAAATTTCTTACTTCTTTTCCTACATTATTGCCACAGGTATGAGTTGTTGACTTGTTTCTAATTTTTCACTCATACCAGTAACATCCGATTTTATTGAAAATTTTCTTCAGTCTGTTTTTGAAGAACTGAAATGTATACGGCTTTTCAAACATACTGGGGAAACAAATTTTCATTTGTATCAGTGTCATCTTTCCTCAACTTTTTTATTTATTTAGTTATTCTAAACAACACTACATATGAATCTGAAGTAAATGAGACATATCGATATAATATGCTGGTTAAGTGGCACTTTCCTTCCCTTTGGTGGCCACCAAATTGACAAATGTTGCACTTACCAAGTTTATAGCCACTTACTGTCAAAAGTGATCACGACTGCTGGGGCTTCTTTGGCCATTCACTGATTAGAATTCACTGTGAGACTGGGAGAGAGAGATTTACCTCTAATTCAGATTGATAAATTTGCAGTTCTATCCATTGTTGCTAAAGCTGATTGCTTGGAATGGAGAAAAGTAAGTTGTTAAACAGAATTGTTTTTATTTGACTTCTATTTTCTCAATTTTTTTTAAATTATTTCTACTCCTGGATGAACAAGTTCTAGAAATATAAACTTTGTTCTGGGTCAGGATTTTTGGACGTTGGTAATTATTTAAGTGGATGTAATTTGAAGACGAGAGCTAATTGGTGCCGTTGCTTTCTTGCTGCAGGTTAGAGAAACCATTTCTTAGACTCTTTCCAGCATTGATTTCTCCTGGGTCTTTCCTTCCAATGTTTCCATCTCTCATTGATTTCCCTAGTGAGTTCATGTTTTTCGGTCATTCCTTCTGTGATTTTCTTTTTGTTTCCGTACTTTCATTACACTGTTATTTGATTCCAAATTTCAACTTCTGTTGGTAATTGATTACAGTTTTGGTAGTCGCATTGGAAAGGGTAGAGCGCAGCTCAGGATCACTAGTTGGAAATAACTTAGCTTCAATCCAGAAGAGTAAAGTTCCTGAGGTGATATCAGAATTCAGATCTCCAGAAAGCCCATGGATAAAAGTCCAATTCATAATATGTTATAATCCTCATGTTGTATTGATACAGATGTTACTTGCACTCATGGATGAGGCTTACACTGGTTCAACCATTGGGGATGGAGGAGGAGACTCTGGAACCGAGGCTAGTAGCACAATAGATGTTGTCGATCCTCTCTTCCTCGAACTTTTGAAGGATGAAAATGATGGTCTTTCGGTAGGTGTTCTTTCTCTATGTCTATATTCTGAATTTTAGTGACTGGTTAAGTGGAACTATCATAGCAACGGTTTAGACTATATTATGGGAATACAATAATTTAAAATATGTTCACAAGTACGCACTCGCATTACATTTATAGCATAATTGCTTGTTTTATTTGTGTCTTAACCAACGTATTTGATAGAAACATTCCGCATGCTGCTCATTGTCCCTGAATAGTATAGCTTTTAATATTGCGTCGCTTTGGCTTCAAAACTGCCTGAAGGGCTTGGGAAACTTTGTACCTACAGAATCTTTGTTTTGTAGCTGGATGGCATAACTTTCTTGGGTTTACCTAATATTCTTTCAGGAACGACATTGGAATTCTCCTGGGATGACTGCAGTAATTCAGATTACAATAAATACTGCTCAATCTGATAGGCTGAAGCAAATGCTGAACGTGACACCTCGGATTCTTGATGTCTACTTTTCTGTGGCACTGCAAGAGGTCAACAATTGTATGATGCTGCTTTTTGCGATTTCAGTTTGTTCCAGACTTTTTTTGGTTTATTTTAGTTGGTAGTTATTTTAGCTATTGATATTTTACCTTCCCTTTCCAGCATTAATCTGTGCATTGATTCCTCTGCTTATGTCAAGAAACTCAACATTGTTACCTGACAAAGATTTCTCCTATAAGGTGTGCCTCTGAATGTGGATTAAGTTATGTTCTTATTGTTGTTAGGTTTGCTGCGAATGGGTATTACACTTTGTACTAAATCAAATCACTTAGACATGTTTTCTGGACTGTTCATTTTTGACAATCTTTAGTTGGTCATTCTGATGAGTTTATTTCTTCATTTTATTTGTTTGAAAGTTTCCCCTTTTTATCCATTTTCATACCTGAAATACTACAGATACAGTTGTCTGATCAAGTTCGAATGCATGATGTTTATTTTTGGGACAAGCAAGACGTTTTTAGTTGGTTTTGACCAAAATTGACACCAAGCTGCTGATCAAATTCAAATTCTTTTGTTAACGTTTTTAGTTGTTGTTGATCAACTTCAAGCTGCTGACCAAAATTGACGTTTTTAGTTGTTTATCTACAAATTCAAATTCCCTTTTCCCTTATATTTGTATTTTTCTTTCCTGAATCTATGATACTATTACTTTTAGGTATTTCTTTTGTTGTCTAGAACATGGATTAAAATTTGCATATCATATTAGAATGTGATGTTCAGAATTTGAACTTTTTAGGTCTATGTTTGTAGGTTCGTAAGAGGCTCCTAGAATTTATGCTTGCTGCATTTCAGCGGTCTCCGGACTTCATTGCACTTCTCAAGGTAATTTGTACTGATAATTTATGGGCTCCATGTTTTTGCTAATCAATGACGATGTAACTTCTAATAAGCTTTTCTCCTTTCCATGATAGTTTGTGAAGCACATTCAAACAATTCTGGACATTTCTTTTCCACTTATGATGAATATTTTATGAATGCATCATTATTTTATGTTCGTACATGCTGAGATCATATTATTGGGTATCTTTTTGTTTCTTATCTATATCAGATTTCAGTTTTTTCTTTTTATTTTTTCTTTTTTATTTTTTTTGCAGAAGCCTATAATCAATCGACTTGGTGAAGCATATGACAACCCTGCAAAGGTTGTTGCTTACATCTCTTATCCAGCAAAACAGATAAATGCAGCAACTGATTGTTGAATTACTTCCTCGTTTCATCTTTTTAGACAGAACTAGCACTTCAATTGTGTTGGGCCATTGGAGAACACGGTGGCGGTGGCAGATCTCACAAAGATGTAGCCCGTGAACTTTTCGAGAGCTTAGAGTTGCTTTTATATGAAAATCTTTTATCGAGGTATGCTTTACGACAACTACCCTTGCATTCATTTTCAAAACTTTCCATTTTTAATCTGCTGCTTCTCTTTGGTTTGCTTCCAAAGTCGTTTAGGTTTGAGACAGGACTCTGGTGACAATTCCAGTGGTGAAAGCTTCAGAAAGTCATCGCAGTCGAGGCTTCTTTGTTTTGTTATTACTGCCATTGCAAAACTTGCAACATACCATCGTGAATTACTACCGAGAGCACGGGTCTCATTGGGAAAGGTCTCTTTCTCCGCATTTAGCATTTAAAAATTTGGGCTGGAAGGATCTCAAAGTCTTGCAACTCTGTCCAAAATGATCAATGTTCTTACATCTCTCTCCCCACCTTCTTGTTCTTGCTGCTCCTGGATGCAGGGGATTTGCAGAGAAGGTAAAATGGATATAAGTTGTTGACACTGCTGAATTAAATTACATGAACAGGTAGCTCGATCTCAAACCTCAGATGCGAGAGTCTGGACTCGGGCTCACGACTATCTAGGACTATTGAGTGACACTGGAATTTCGTTATCCATTTTGGGGCCTTCGAAACCTGCCAGTAAAGATGCACATAACCCAGGCACTGTCAACTGGAGTCAAGGTGGAACTAAGATGGTTGCGCACATTCCATTTTACATTCTCCACGAACAAGGTCACCTTCTTCTTCTCCTTAGAAAAAACAGAGTAACCAATATCATGTAGACTAAGCCATGGATACTATTACTTCTCTTGCAGGTCCTCCTTTCCATGATTTCTCATTTTCAGATATTCTCCCAAGGAGATGATGAACGTCCTCCTTTAAGCTAAACCTGTAACTCATCAAGCTTTGCTCGTCTCAATGTCGTCAACGTCGCCATCAAGTAATTGAGGTATTGTACCTTGTAGGAGTAATCAAATTCGACGCTTTCACATAAGAAATTGCGGAGAGTTTTTCCTCCACACTCAACAAGGAAAAGGGATGAAACCTATATGTAAATTATTACATAAACAGCTTGAAAGCCATTTATTTCAGCTTATATTGGGTGTCAAACTTCACCCATCTATAAGCACTTGTAGTCCTAAACACAGAAAGACAAGGTTTTTTCATACCAAGTATTACAATTCCTTTTTAAAATTGTTGTACTTGGAAAGCCTGTTTGATTGAGGCTACAGTTTCATTCATAATCCTATGCATGGAAACCATTGAATCAAATGGGATCCTTTCAGTTATTGAATGATCAACGATGTTGAGGGCCACTGTCACGATGCTACCATCAGCTTCAATTTCCTGTCCATTCATTTTCAGGTTATCTGGAAGGACAACAAAACCAGAAGACAAGATAGCCACATTATCTGGGTTTCCTCCACGTAAGAGTATCGACATGGCAAAGAGATCAACAGGTGCATAGACTATATAAGATCCGGTTGCGTCGAAGTAACTCTCTTGCAGGTAGAAGACCTCGACTTTTCTCGGTGAAGACTACAAATATGGTAACTTTTCAAGTTAAAGTTTGAAGAGTTGAAGTGTTGCTGTGCATGAAAAAAAAAAAAAAAAAAAAAAGAAATCGACAAACTTACATTCACTTGAATTATCGACACCCGGTTTCTCGAGTCGTTTCCATTGATGATGCAGGCAAGTTCCGTGATGACGTAACCAAATGAAAGGATGTCCCACTGCATATATGAACGAAGCTGTTGAGAACTAGTAGCATGTACAAATGTTGATAAGACCTATTTGAAGAACCTGTGAACTTATGAAGTCTCGAACTTCCCCAAGTCTGGAGAAGTAATGCACTAATCTCAACATTACCTAGCTCGAACTATTTAGCTTTCATCATGAATTAGCTTCTTGTTCATGATATGCTTAAATGTTAGTGATATTTACGAAAATGAACCTTATATAACAATGCAAACTTGAATATGTACCTTGTTTCGAGACTTCTCATGACGAAGGAACTGGAAAACTTCATTCGGATTGTTCGGAACTTGAGCTGAAGTAGCAAAGATCACCGATGTACACGGAGGACGTCCAGGATCATTCTCTTTGGCTTTCTGGGTCATAACCCTAATGTCATGAGGTCCAGGAATGGGAATTTTCATCCATGGATTTTCTTTAGAACCACTCACAACCTTATAAAAGGTCCTTGTCATTCTCTCAGCCAACTTCAACACACTAAGCCTTCCAGCTTGTAGTATTGAAACTACGTTAACATCATCAAAAAAAAAAAAAAAAAATGTTATAAGATTCGGTTGGATATACTCATTTACGTGTTTATCGGTCCCTCAATTTAAAAAAGTTTCAGATAAGTCCTCAAAGTTTTAACCTTGTGTCTTATTGGTTCCCAGACTTTCACTTTTATGTCTAACGAGCCCTGGATCTATTAGAAATCCATATAAAAATTCAGGGACTAACTTGAAATTTAAACTAATTGTAATGACGGGAATTAGAATATGAACGTAATGAAAAAAGTGAGTACCCCCATTGATTGTTGAAGTGCTCTTGGCCTCTAAAGTAGTTTGCCAAATGCAGTATCTAACCAGGGAAGAAACCCATCTCTTTGCACCAAATGCCAAACCAGAGTTGATATATGGTTGGAACATTGGTTGAACACATCTGTTGTCAACTTCCACATGCTCAACCCACATGACCTAAACAAAATAATCAAACAACAGCCCTAAATTATCAAGTCATTTTGTAAGAAAAAGAAGGATATCAATCGATCAACTCAAACGCCATTTTAACAAAAAAAAACGAGGAATAAGAAACAAGAAACAAGAGGTACTTAACACGGGTTTTTCTTTTCATAAAAGAGATACAAGAATAAAAAAAAAAAAAAAAACGAAGAATAAGACACGAGAAACAACATGTTCCAAAAAACGTGGAATAAGAATGTAACAGCCCAAGTCCACCAGATAGTGTACTTTTTGAGTTTTCCTCTCAAAATTTTAAAAGGCGTCTACTAGGGAGAAGTTTCTCCACACCATTATAAAAAATGTTTTATTCCTCCCTCCAACTGATGTGGGATCTTAGAAAGAAACAAGAGGTACTAAACACAGGGTTTTTTTTTTTTCCAAAAAATAAAAAACGCAAAAATGCTTTCCTTTCCACAAAAAAGAGAAACATAATTTAAAAAAAACGTGGAATAAGAAACATGAAACCACAGGTACTAAATACAATTTTTCTTGCTACAAAAAAGAAACATGATTAAAAAAAACGTGGAATAAGAAACAAGAAACAAGAAACAACCGGTGCTAAACACGAATTTTTTCTATTCATAAAAAAGAACCAAGAATAAAAAAAATAAAGCATGAAACACCATAAACAACATGTTCCAAAAACATTGAATAAGAATGAAACATCCCAAGTCCACTATTAATAGATAAATGTTCTCTTTAGACTTTTTTTCAAAGTTTTTAAAACGCGTTTGCTAGGGAGAGGTTTCCACACCTTTATAAAAAATATTTTGTTCCCCTCTTCTCTCCAACTGATGTGGGATCTCACACAGAAACAAGAAACAACAAGTACTAAACACCGTTTTTCTTTCAACAAAAAGAGAAACATAATTAAAAAAATGTGGAATAAGAAACAAGATATAAGATCAAAACAACGAGAGACAATAAACAAGAAATTGAACCACTCAAACCAAGAAACGAGAAACAATTATCGAAAAAGAGAGACTACGATACTCGAAGCTCTAAGTATATGCTACGATACTCGAAGATCGAGAAAGAAAAAGACGAAAAACCTTAGAGATTCCATCAGGACATGCTTGGATCAAACAGCCAGAGGGTTTTCTACAAAAGCCAATGGATGGATAAGGGAAGAGATCTTCCAAGGAAATATCAACAACTCCCCATGTGTATGGAGCTAATTGCTTGCAAAACCTCCCAAAGTAACTCTCTCTTGTCTCCACAAGTGGTGAGGCGAGCTGAAACTCAGCTGTCATCTGCCCACAAAAACCCCAACATCATTAAAAAAAACAAAACAAAACAAAACATACAACCAACCTTATCCATAAAAACCCTAATTTCTGATCATGTCCATGGGTATTTTCAGACATGTTCTTTACTAAGAGTATACGAGAAACGTACCGGAAATATACGAACAAAATTACGTGAAACCATGACAATATAGAGCGATATGAGAGCAATAGGTTTGTTGGGGTTCGACCAAACGTACCATGTCGTAAGAAGATTTAGAAACCGTCGAAGATTTTGAAAATTATGAGCTACTTTCAAATCTAATCTAAGTTTTTATTTTTAAAAAATTTTAGAATTTGAAAAAAAAAAATTAATTTTTTTTAGAACGAGGGGAACCCTGTAATAAATGTTATCGAACCCAACATACCTCTTAAAAACCTAAATGATAATGAAGTGATGATGTAATGATGATGTTCTTGTTGTCGAAGAACGAAAATTAAATTGTGTTACCACTTGCAAAGTTCCATCGTAAGTCCCTCCCGGTCCCATTGATGACCACATTTGAAGAATTGCTGCTCTTGAAACAATGTCCGAGAAGATAAGTGACCATTGTTCCTAAGAACCAACGAACAAACGAACAAACAATGTTAAAACTCTCCAAAAAAAAAAAAAAAATCAAATTTATTGAAACCAAAAAAAAAACATAAACTAACCAAATCCATCAAAAACCCAACAATGCTGAGTGGATCCATTTTGACAAATTCAGTTTGTCTTGAAAACTCAGTTTGAAGATAGTGTTGTTGTTGTTGTTGTTGATTGTCTTTAAAGCCCAAATTTGTGTTGTTGTTGATGTTGGATTCAGCGTCGGATTTGGTGTTGAAAAGTTCGAAGTCAAGAAGGCTGGAAGAAGGAGGCTCTCCAACCTCAACCATTTTCATTATATCCATCAATGTATAGTAAGATTCAGCTTCTTCATTTTGTTGGGGCATCCATAGAGGATCTCCATCAAGAGCTGCTTTTATGAGCTCGTCCATCGCCGTGTCGGCGAGGTCGGCGATTCTCGAAAAGTTTGCCTCCGTGCACACCGACACCGCCATCAGAAGGTCGCTCGCTCTATGGAGCTCGTTACCTTTTACATTCGAGTTTGAGTTTGATGCTGATTGATCGAAGATGGGAAAGTTTGAGGCACGTTGAGGAGAGTTGGATGTGTGAGAAGAGCCAGCACCTTCATTGTATTGTGGGTAATTGTTGTTCATCTGTGATTATGAACATAAGATAAAACTATCACATTCGAAAAATCGAAAGATAAACACGTAAAGGATTATAAACTAATTAATTAATAATAAAACGTTATACAGATAAAGAGATGAACGCGTTAAGAAAAAATTACTAACTGGGTTGTAGTAATACTTATCAAAAGACGAACATGTCAAAGAAAAAAACATTAATTGATCAACATTAACACATTACGAGAAAGCTACTAACTAGTTAGCTATATGTATACATATCAAGAGATGAACGCGTTAAGAAAAAATTACAAACTGGGTTGTAGTAATACTTATCAAAAGACGAACATGTCAAAGAAAAAAACATTAATTGATCAACATTAACACATTACGAGAAAGCTACTAACTAGTTAGCTATATGTATACATATCAAGAGATGAACGCGTTAAGAAAAAATTACTAACTGGGTAGTAGTAATACTTATCAAAAGATGAACATGTTAAAGAAAAAAACAGTGACTGATCAGCAGTAACACGTTATGAGAAAACTACTAACTAGTTAGCTACATGTATACATATCAAGAGATGCATGCATTAAGAAAAAATTACTAACTGGGTTGTAGTAATACTTATCAAAAGACAAACATGTCAAAGAAAAAAACATTAACTGATCAACAGTAACCCATTACGAGAAAGCTACTAACTAGTTAGCTACATGTATACATATCAAGAGATGAACGCGTTAAGAAAAAATTACAAACTGGGTTGTAGTAATACTTATCAAAAGACGAACATGTCAAAGAAAAAAACATTAATTGATCAACATTAACACATTACGAGAAAGCTACTAACTAGTTAGCTATATGTATACATATCAAGAGATGAACGCGTTAAGAAAAAATTACTAACTGGGTTGTAGTAATACTTATCAAAAGACGAACATATCAAAGAAAAAAACATTAACTGATCAACATTAACACGTTACGAGAAAGCTACTAACTAGTTAGCTACATGTATACATATCAAGAGATGAACGCGTTAAGAAAAAATTACAAACTGGGTTGTAGTAATACTTATCAAAAGACGAACATGTCAAAGAAAAAAACATTAACTGATCAACATTAACACGTTACGAGAAAGCTACTAACTAGTTAGCTACATGTATACATATCAAGAGATGAACGCGTTAAGAAAAAATTACTAACTGGGTTGTAGTAATACTTATCAAAAGACGAACATGTCAAAGAAAAAAACATTAATTGATCAACATTAACACGTTACGAGAAAGCTACTAACTAGTTAGCTACATGTATACATATCAAGAGATGAACGCGTTAAAAAAAAATTACTAACTGGGTTGTAGTAATACTTATCAAAAGACGAACATTTCAAAGGAAAAAACATTAACTGATCAACATTAACACGTTACGAGAAAGCTACTAACTAGTTAGCTACATGTATACATATCAAGAGATGAACGCGTTAAGAAAAAATTACAAACTGGGTTGTAGTAATACTTATCAAAAGACGAACATGTCAAAGAAAAAAACATTAATTGATCAACATTAACACGTTACGAGAAAGCTACTAACTAGTTAGCTACATGTATACATATCAAGAGATGAACGCGTTAAGAAAAAATTACTAACTGGGTTGTAGTAATACTTATCAAAAGACGAACATGTCAAAGAAAAAACATTAACTGATCAACATTAACACGTTACGAGAAAGCTACTAACTAGTTAGCTACATGTATACATATCAAGAGATGAACGCGTTAAGAAAAAATTACAAACTGGGTTGTAGTAATACTTATCAAAAGACGAACATGTCAAAGAAAAAAACATTAATTGATCAACATTAACACGTTACGAGAAAGCTACTAACTAGTTAGCTACATGTATACATATCAAGAGATGAACGCGTTAAGAAAAAATTACTAACTGGGTTGTAGTAATACTTATCAAAAGACAAACATGTCAAAGAAAAAAACATTAACTGATCAATATTAACACGTTACGAGAAAGCTACTAACTAGTTAGCTACATGTATACATATCAAGAGATGAACGCGTTAAGAAAAAATTACTAACTGGGTTGTAGTAATACTTATCAAAAGACGAACATGTCAAAGAAAAAAACATTAACTGATCAACATTAACACGTTACGAGAAAGCTACTAACTAGTTAGCTACATGTATACATATCAAGAGATGAACGCGTTAAGAAAAAATTACAAACTGGGTTGTAATAATACTTATCAAAAGACGAACATGTCAAAGAAAAAAACATTAATTGATCAACATTAACACGTTACGAGAAAGCTACTAACTAGTTAGCTACATGTATACATATCAAGAGATGAACGCGTTAAGAAAAAATTACTAACTGGGTTGTAGTAATACTTATCAAAAGACGAACATGTCAAAGAAAAAAACATTAACTGATCAACATTAACACGTTACGAGAAAGCTACTAACTAGTTAGCTACATGTATACATATCAAGAGATGAATGCGTTAAGAAAAAATTACTAATTGGGTTGTAGTAATACTTATCAAAAGATGAACATGTCAAAGAAAAAAACATTAATTGATCAACATTAACACGTTACGAGAAAGCTACTAACTAGTTAGCTACATGTATACATATCAAGAGATGAACGCGTTAAGAAAAAATTACTAACTGGGTTGTAGTAATACTTATCAAAAGACGAACATGTCAAAGAAAAAAACATTAACTGATCAACATTAACACGTTACGAGAAAGCTATTAACTAGTTAGCTACATGTATACATATCAAGAGATGAACGCGTTAAGAAAAAATTACAAACTGGGTTGTAGTAATACTTATCAAAAGACGAACATGTCAAAGAAAAAAACATTAATTGATCAACATTAACACGTTACGAGAAAGCTACTAACTAGTTAGCTACATGTATACATATCAAGAGATGAATGCGTTAAGAAAAAATTACTAATTGGGTTGTAGTAATACTTATCAAAAGATGAACATGTCAAAGAAAAAAACATTAATTGATTACCAATAACACGTTAGGAGAAAACTACTAACTAGTTAACTACATATATACATATCAAGAGATGAACACGTTAAGAAAAAAATACTAACTGGGTAGTAATAATACTTATCAAAAGATGAACAAGTCAAAGAAAAAAAATTAACTGATTAGCAGTAATACGTTACGAGAAAACTACTAACTAGTTATCTACATATATACATATCAAGAGATGAACACGTTAAGAAAAAAACCACCAACTAGTTAATAGTAATACTTATCAAAAGATGAGCATGTTAAAGAAAAAACATTAACTAATTAGCAATAACACGTTACGAGAAAATCACTCACTTATCTAAAAATGAACACGTTAAAATAAAAAGACATCAACTAGCATTAATACATACTTATCAAAAGATGAACACATTAAAGAAAAAACAAAGAACATTATGAGAAACCCACTAATTGATTAGCAACATGCGTACATATTAAAAGATGAACACGTTAAAAAAATCATTCACCATCAAGTAGCAACATGTACTTAACCAAAGATGAACCTGAACATGTAAAGAGAAAAGAAATAATAACCAACTAGCAGTAACATGTTATGAGAAACCCACTAACTAGTTAGCAACATATATATCAACTGATAGATGAACAAGTTAAGAAAAAGACAATAACTAGTGAGTAATAACACGTAATTATGAAAAGATAAACATGTTTAAAAAAAAAAAAAAAAACACAAAGACTAACTAGCTAGTAGTGACACATTACGACAATCCCTAGCTAATTAGCAACCTATATACACATCAAGAAAAAATCACTTACAAATTAGTAATAACACATACTTATCAAAAGATGAACTGGTTAAAGAAAAAATAAATACTAAGTAACAGTAACATATTAAAAGAAATAAGCTTAGAAGTGTTCTCGACTAAGAAGAAATAGGTTAGCTTAAGATTTGTTGTTCTCGTATAGTTTTTGTAGATTTCGTTTAGGGTTTGAATCCTCTTATAAAATGAATTTGTCGATTTCGTTTAGGGTTTGAATCATCTTATAAAATAAATTTGATGAAGATGTTATTAAAAATAAAATATTTTGATAAGATTTGATGACGTTTGTGAAATACTTTCGAAACCCTAGTCTTATAATTTAGATGAAAACCCTTTTCTTAAAAGAAGAAGATTAGGGTTAAGAAGAGAGGATGATGATAAACATGTATGACTAAGGGCTTTCTCCCTTGATCTTCGTGTTCTTGTTCTTGTTCTTCGTGTTCTTGCTTTTGTTTTTAGAGAAGAATCAAAACTTGACCTAAATAAAAAACATGCCTTGGGTTAAAATTTTAGGGTTTTTTTTCCACCAAAGGATCATAAACATGAACTAATTCTTCATTTTTATTCCCGATTGTTCTCTTGTTGTTTTTGTTCTTCGTGTTCTTGTTTTTTTAAGAATCAAAACTTGACCTAAATAAAAAAACATGCAACAACATCAAAACGGGTTTAAAAAATTAGGGTTTTGATGATAATGAAACCAAGATTTTACCTTCACAATCCCTTGAACCTTGAATTTCTTGCAGTAAATCCCTGAAAAGATCAAAATCAACTCAAGAACAAAGATAAAAAATAAAAAAATAAAAAATTAAACAAAAAAACAAAATACCCTTTGAGAATTATGAATCGAAATGGGTATATTGTGAGTGAATGAAGAAGGTGTTAAGATATATATATATATATATATATATATATAGTGAAAAAAATGGCTAGTGGTTTTTGCCTGACCGGAGAATACGATGAACATGTTCAGCTTTGTGGGCTGTGGGTTTCCATATATGATTTTTCCAGTCAGGGTTTCCAGATGAACTGCACTCCTGCCCACGTGTCATATCCGACGTGGCTCTTCTTTCCACTCTCATTGGCTCTTTACTCTCCTCAAAACGCTTCTCTTCAGGATTCTTCACTCTTTCTTCCTTCTTTTCTGACTTCAAAACTGTTACGTGGCACTTTCCTTTATCAAACTATTATATATATATATATATTTACTCAATTACTTATTTGATATAAAAATTATAATATAATTAACAAACTTATTTACTAATTTATCTCTATATCTTATAAATAAATTATTTATTTATTTTTAGAGATTTTATTTGAATTTTAGATTGGATTTAAAAAACTGGATCTCGTGGGTAGTCAATAGACCTGGTTCATATAAGGGGTAGTGCCCCCGAGATAGGGTCACTCCATGGATGAGTTGAGTTCAAATAAATGAAAATATTATAAATTATGATTGAGTCAGTTTGATCAATTCACGATTCTGATCTCGATAAAGCTACTCAAAATCAATTGGCAAGAGGTCAACGATTACATGAGTTGCTCAAACAATCCCAATCAGCCCCTCTCATAGTAGAAGAACAAATAATGACTATTTATAGCGGAGAACAGAACCAACCCAATAATGCTTGGGTTGGGTTGGGTTGGGTTGAGTTCATTCTCGATTGAAGATTTTACAATTTGAACCATTAGGGTTAGATCTTAAAAAAATGTCTCAACCTGAACCGAACCAACCCACAACACTCGTGTATATAGACTATGTAACGACTCGAAATTTTCTACTTAATTTAAGGTCGTTACTGAATATGTACCATAAACATTGAATGCGGAAAACTTCATTTAAATTCCATAAAACATAATCTTTAACTTAAAACAGAGTTATGGATTTACGTGTTTCGAAAACATCTTTAAAACGACACAATAAAATACCCAAAATAAAATAAATAAGCGTTTAAGTTTAAAACATCATATTCTAGCCTAAGTCTAAGAAAATAAATACCACTATCCTATGCATGTGCCATGATCTCGAGTTGTGATGTCGTCGTCAGCCATACAGGAATACCTTGCTTTAACCTGAAAAATGTAGTAGCACAAGACTTGAGTATTTAAAGAAATACTCATTAAGTGACTCCACTATTGGGGTTAAATGCAACAATCACATGCAATGAAATGATGGAACCTATCTTTCGTTTCGTTTTCCCTACGGTGTTGTCCTAACGGATAATTGTGGACGTGTACCATATACTCTACACACAGCCCATACGTGCGAGTATGGGCTCTCCAACTAGTTCGCACACCGCTGGGCCACTATCCTTATCCGGTGGGCATACTCTGGGAGCCTCTTATGTCGAGACCCGTTAAAACTAGTAACCGTCACGACAACGCTATGCAACGCATAATAATCGTTGTCCTGCCATTGGATGTACGTGTCCGTACCCTCGTGATGGGATTGGGGTATCCCCCAGATACATGAACACATATAATGCCTGAGGTCCCCACTACTTCTACATTTATCATTAATGAACATAACTCCCCTGTCACGTTCCATGCTCCATGTCCTTCTCATTTTCAATTTACATTTCATATATATTCCTATTGGGGTTATGATTCCAAACAGTTTACCTTATTTCATATCATACAATTCATGCTGTTTACATTCAAACATTTCATACAATCATGTCATAACCATTCAAGAACAACATATCGTTACATGCATTACACATCACATCAGACTAAACAGCATACATAGCATACATTCACGTTCACATGACTACGTACTTAAGCACAATAATCTAGCATAGAATGTATCATATCATAAACAAGTCATAACGTAAACACTTCATAGTCATATCATTCTCCAGCTTACCATAGCCTTAACGTTCTTATACCTATCACAGACATATCATTACGTAACGTACCTTAGTCATATCATCACAAGAACGTATCTTAACGCTATCGTTCTATCAATCTATCACAAACCTATCACTTTCTACCCATAACCTAACTGTATTCTTTCATCAATCTCTCCTATCCATAACACTCCGGTATGTAACCTAGCCTTAACGTTTCATGAACGTATCTTACTCCTATCGTTACATTTCGTTTTGTGCATCCTTCTCGTATCATATCTCAAACATATCCTTGAGCACATCGTACCATAGTTATTATCATACAATCCACATATTATAATATAACATAACATATAGGAAGCATATCGATTCACAGACAATTCACACATATCAATATACATGACACGTGCAGAATCACATGGCACGTGTCAACATCAAATATAACCATGCCGATAGTAAGGTCACTTACCTGGCTCGCTTAAGTCGTTGTCACAAATATATCTTTAATGAAAGTTCGATTCCGTTCTTTGAAATCCGAGCCAACCTATACGAGCTCATAACATCAGTTCAAACTTCCCTAATTTACATTGGCCATCATAAAATTCTGATATTTTTTGTTAGACAAAATTGAAAGGAGCTCACTGCCCTCTCTGATATTTACTGTTTTATTGTTAAATCCTGTTCAACAAATCTTTCCTCAATCTCCCTCTCTCTCTCTCATTATTTTCATCTGTAAGTAGTTTTCAATTGTGTAAACCGATATTACTGCCCAATTTTAAGTCCATTGGCTACGATCTTTTAGTTTATAGATCTGCCAACTAAAATTTTATTCAATCTAACTTATAATCTTATTTCGTATAACTTAGAATGCTAACAAAAATTTAATCAATTATATATGTGATCTGATTATTACAAACATGTTAAGATATGAAAGAAGATTTGATCCTAAATTAATTTCTTATAATCATAACTATATAAACGAAAAGGAAATCTGAGATAAAATTTTACAGTAATAACTGACAAAAATCTCTAAATCTGCAATTGTTGAAGGGATGAGAGGTTAGTGGAGAGAGGTAGGGAAATATATATATATATATATATTAATTTTAATTTTAATTAATTTATTAATTTATTAATTTATTATTATTATTATTTTAACTATTTTATTTATTTATTTATTTGTTTATTTATTTTTGGGTTATTACAGACTCGGTTAAAAAGAAGAAAATAAAATAAGATCTATTTGATGGATAGACTTTCGAACACTTTAATAATTCTCGTAAAATTATTGCAATATCTAAATACTTAAATTGCATCACTATTGATTAATTTTAATAAATTTTCCATTTATTAAACTAATCACATAGCAATTAGTATTGATATATTTTAATCAAACCAAATCTGAGTAAATCTTCCAAACTTAGAATGTCATAAAAGAAATAAAAAGTCAAAGATCAAAAGTCAAAGATAATACAAATTTATAAAGAAATTAAAGAAATTCATCACTCTTTACACATCATGCTGAATTAGAACAAAATAATAATAAAATCAATTTATGATAAATATTAAAATATTATACGGGTTTGGAAAATGCTTTCAAAAATAATTTTCTATGATTGAGCCACCATAAAGAAATGTGCACGTTATCAGTATCTGTAGTAACTATCAATTCTTGAAAGTCTTTTAGAACCATCATGTGACAACTCATACCCGGGATTCAGCGTCTATGTGCCCTGGTATTCTGCATCCATTGCGACATGGTTACTTTACCTACTCCTCGTTTCTTAAGAGTGAAAATTGTTCCTATAAATCAACACGAGTTCTTTCAGCATGTTTTGTCTTCACTCCAATACATCTTAGGAAAATTCTTTCGAAGTCACCAACATAAAATTACTCAAAAGAAAACATATACGTTGAATTGAAAGATGTTTTGTCAGGTATTCACGTGTTTTATCCTCACTATCATGTGAATTGAAAATAATGGTAGTGATTGGCATGTCACTAAATGGTGTGAAAGTTATCTTATTTATAATCAAATAAATTATAAGAATATGGAAAGAGTAATAAATGAAAGAACCGTGTATAATAAAATATCAAATATGATATATCTGATAAAATATAATTCAGTACTAAATATCCTTAACAGAAGAACATAAAACGTGTTCTTTTGTAACATGTTTTTCTATCGTTTGTCACATAAACTCAAACTTTTCAACAAAGAACATAAATTTTAAACATTTCTTTAATTAATTACTTAAATTTTAACTTTAAAGAATAATAATTAGAAGAACATTCCAATTTTTATGCTTGGATTCTCTTGGTATTGAATTCAAAGTGGGAATTTGTTTATTTAGTTTAGGGCATCTGATGACGTGGAAAAGTTAGTTAATTATGTTCTAAATTTTATGTTTTTTTAAAAAAACCATTCATTAAAAATTGATTTAGACAAAAATAATTATGTTTTGTTTTTTAACCTTTGACAATGAAAGTCACTAATTTAATAATAATAATAATAATAATAATTTTTAAATTTCCTCGTCAGCAGGTACGACACAACTTTATAAAAAAAAAAAAAACATAATTCGAATTTCGTTTCAGCTAATATTTTATATTTTTTTATTATATTATTCTATCTGAAGTCAATATGATAATCATTAATTCATCCAAATTTTCCTTAAAAAATGTTCTGAAAAAACACCAGGGCCTTGTCGTTTTAACATTTGAAATTCGTTTGAATAAATAATTTGGTTTTTAATTAATAAATAAATTTGTTTGTTATTATAAAAAAAATAAAAATTAAGATTATTTATGTAACCGTGCATACCCAAGATTCCGATCATAATTTGAAATCTGGATTCAGTACTTATACCCTCCGATATTCCGCTACATTTCCTACACTGTTACACGGTCACAAATCGATGAATCTTTACGAGTCTTCTCTACAAAGAGAATTTTCCCCTTCATTCATGCATTAAAACCCCTCTTTAAAAAGTATGACAACTTAGAAAAGAAAGAAAAATTAAATGTCGTCCATGTCTGTTTATCCCGACGCTGCAATTCTCCTCTTTTTAAGAACTGGAGTCACCTAATCTTTGAACCGCTTGGGATAGGATACGCTTCATGTCCTCTTCTATTTCCCAAATTACCCTAATCTTATCATAGTTCTTGTTCATGTTTGTATATATATTTAAATCTTTAAATCACTTTATAGCTCTAATAAGAATATCTAGTAGAACGATAATATTAAATTTTCTTGTTGAGGGCATTTTCGTCATACGTAAATCTCTAACACATAAATCATACTCCTAAAATAAACGTCCCAATCATGAATATTTATTACATTATGATACACTTTAACATTATTTTTTGTGTGTAACAAATGGGGTCTGAATATGGTAAATTCCAACCTAAAAAAACGCACGTCAATTATAGCTGAGTTATGTTCTCTCGTGAATTGTAAGGTTGAAAAAGACATGAAGTTGCAAAAGTAAAACATTGGGAGAAAATAAGAATTTTGTATTCAACAAATGATTGACATTAAGAGCCGCAAATCATGACTTCAATTTAGAAATAGTAAAATAAAGTTGTCCCCACATAATGTCAAACGATGGTAACATTAATTGTTACAGTAATTAACTCGAACGCATTAAAAGTTGATAGTTCAGTCGACTATAGAAGAAAAAAACTAAGCATAAAATTGATACCTCTCTCTAATAGACATATTTTAAAATCATGAAGCTAACGGCGATACGTAACGGGTTAAAGAGAACAATATCTGCTAGTTGTAGTCTTAAGTTGCTACAGTATTCTAGCTAGTCAGTGTGAAACACTCGTTGGAGTAGGGTTAGACGCTCTCCATACTAGATGCATAATGAGGAAACCCAGAAGGAAAAATCCAAAAACCTTGAGCGGAAACTTGAAAGGAAAATCCCAAAAAAAACAATATATCGATTTCGATGCATAACTTTGAAAGATGCATTATTTTAATCAAAATTGTTTTTTTTTTTTTTTTTTATAGAAAAGTAAACAATAATTCAATGTGACATTTGAGTAAATAAGAGGTACATGAATGAACCGATACCATATCCGAAAAGAGCGATCCTGAGCCGAAGATGGCTAAGAAAAGCTAGAATTAAAAGTAACTATTTATACCAATAAGGAGCGGTGCATCTTCCTTTTGGGTGCCTAAATCACAGGAACCATAGGATGACCTTCGGGAAATTTTCCACGAAACATGTAAGTGATGACAAAACATGTTAAAAAGTTTGTAGGGATAGTCTTCACTTCTAGAAACAAAAAGTAAGTAATGTGGTCATATCACAGTAGATATCAGGGCCATCAATGCCGAATCAGAATTCATTACAATAGAAACCTCTGGTAAAATGCCCACCCGTAACCCAGTAGATAAAGTAATATAGTCCGTTTTAGGAATTGGCGACTTACCCATTCAGTGACTTTGGCACTGGACGTTCCAAAAATGAGGTACTATCAGGTCGGGTGAATTCAATAATAAACGCCTATTGGCATTCTAGCCTTCCTTCTCCTTTTCGGGCCTACCCGAAAGAGAATCCAGTATTTCTTGGTCATGAATATCTAAAAATTTTGAGACGTTATATTTACGACCATCACCTATTTTAAATTTTATTAAAAAGTAAATAAATTAAATTTTCTATCTCTTAATAGCAAGAATAAACCTATATATCCAAACTGCGAATTTCCTAAAACAAGAGGGACCAAGATGCAATTTTGGAACTTTACATACCATTATTTATAACTTCCCTTCAAAACCCCATTCTTCATCTCTCTCTCTTTCCTTTATGGCCAAAGAAAACTCCACCAGTAACTCCGTCTGCCACGGCGGCAATCAGTCGCCGGAGGAGAGTGGCTGGACCATCTACTTCCAAGATTTCCTCAACACCAACACCAACCACCACCCTGCTCACTATCCTGCCTCCTCTTCTTCTCATATGTCGCCCGATCAAAGCTACTCCGTCGCTGATGCCGCCTCCTCCATTGCCGATCACAAACTACCCGGCGACAACGACCGAGCTGTCATGGATCCCAATTTGAGCTGCAAAGATCATATCAACCTTTTCAAGAGGAGGAAGATGATCAAAGAGTTGTTGGTTGAAGATGAAGCTTTGGAGGATACAGCTAGCTCTCCGGTTAACAGTCCAAAGGTAAAATTTAAATTATGTATTAATTATAATTTTAATGGTTAAAAATATGAATAAATGATTAAATTTCTCCGAATTCTAGTTTGAGTTAACAAATCTCGGGTTTTGTCTAATGGGTTTTCTTGGACGTGAAAATATGCAGGTTTCTGATTCAACTTTCTTCAGTAAGAGCTCGAGACACCACGAGAATCAGATAAAGGTAAAAATTTGAGGAAGTACGGAGACTAAAATGATATTTTAATCTTTTAAAAAAGAAAATAATGGAAGTGTTGTGATTTTGGGCAGGTAAATGAGAGAAGAGAAATGGGTTTAGTTGGAATTGAAAGTGAGTACAAAGAGTTGAAGAAAAGAGGGCTTTGCTTGGTACCTTTGTGTATGGTACTAAATTATTTGGCTCAATAATTGCTCTCTCTCTTGTTTATGTGCATATTCATTGGATGAAGGCTATTGTGTATGATACAATGTCTAACACTTTGGTGTATCATTATTGTAATCAAATCAAGGCATTAAAATATTTACCTTCTTAGGTTCGTCTTGATCTGAATCTTGGATATGGGTATTACAAATAGTGTTGAGCGATGTGTCTTCCAATAAGATGTAGTTCGAGAACGAATCTAGGTGGAAGTTGGTGGGTATGTAACACGTGAGTAAATGAGGGTATATAAATAAACTAGGATCATATTTGAATGAAAACGGATTTGAGGATAGAATGCTAAAAAGGGTTTAAAAGAACTGAAAGTTACTACCTATACAAATAAAGTGCACTTTCGTTTTCGGTGGCTCAATTCATTGGATATTTTCGCTCTTAGAAGCTAGGAGTAGGTAAGGTGACTATGTCATCCCGAATGTAGGAGAATACTGGGGTCTATCAACTATGGAATCTAAATTCTGGGCATGTGGCGTTACAAATGAAAAATAAATATTGACATTGAAAAGTTATATTAATCTATGGACATTCATGTTCAAATGCCTCATGCTTCTGATTCGACATTTGACACTGGACATTCTCCTATGATATGGTCAATCTTCAATTAGTTCTAAAAGTGAATACTATCTCTATAGACCAATACAAACGTTTGTAGTGTTCTTAACGTTCTTTGTCATCGTTCTTATGCTTACGAGAAAATTTATAGAAAACTATTCAACATATAATTACTCCAAAGCAAGTCGGCTTATTTTTGAAGTTTTTATGATTGAGCTACCAAAAAAGAAAATGCACGGGTATACACACAGTAACTTTTAATTTTTTAAAAGTTTTTCTTAGTCGTCCTATTCCGAGAATAACTTTTGTTGAGATATTATCTTGGTTCATTCATGTATCCCTCATTTACTCGAGTTTCACATTAAAACATATATATATTTAATCAAAAGGTCAGATATCCAAATTATACTGTAAAAAATTTACCGTTCAACAAGAAAAGTATAACATACACCACATATGAAGTTATTCGTCGAATAAAGGGTGTTCTCAACTCAATTGTTCGGTTGTAAAAATTTTCAATCCAGTTTACGCCTCTAATATAAACTATTTTAATTACTCAAATAATTTTGTTTATATTTAAATTTTAAATTTTAAATTAGAGTTGTGTTCTTAGAAAAGAAAATATGAAGCAATAAAAAAAATGGCCAAAAAAATTACATAATTATAAAAGTAGAACTCATATTTTATACAAAATAGGGTGCAACCAGCAATTTTGTAGAATAGGAGGACTAAAAGAAAATTTTTGTTGAAGATTCCTTCCAATTTGATTGTTTTTTTATTCCATAATAGGTCCAACAATTTTTCTTTATTTAAATAATGGACTTGAGAAATTTCTATAAGAATATTTTGTTTTTGTATTTTAATATGAAAAAAAAAAAAAAGGAGTAATTTACATTTTAAATGTTTTTTCAAAAAAGAAAAAGTATCTTGAGCTGACGGTGCAACGAGTCAAATCAGATAATATCTGTTAGCGGTGAGGTTGGGCTATTACAAATTGTATTAGAGCCAGAGACCAGGTAGTGTGTCAGCGAGGATGTGAGAGGGAAACATTCCTTATAAGGGTGGGAAAATCTCTCCCTAACATACACGTTTTAAAATCATGAAGCTATAAGTAATGGGTCAAAGCGGACTATATCTATTAGCAGTGAGCTTGGACTGTTACATGCACGTCCTAGAAAAAATAAAAGAAGGTGTCAGTTTATAAAGCATCTATTTATTTATTTTAAATAAAAATAATATACACTCAAGTTTAAAAGTTGGTTCGGTCCAACCTAATTTATTTGGAGAGAAATTCATGAACCAATCTAATCAATAAAGTTTTTATTTATTTAAATTCAATTGTATGGGTTGGTTGGTCAAATTTTTTGAATTAAAAGAAATAAATAAAATTGTTGATAAATTAAAAATATAATTATTCTTAATAATTTATACCTTATCCAACTTCCATTTAAAAAATAATATGACTCCCAATAAGATGTGGAAGAATTTATATAATATTGGTAGTGGGATTTTCTTATTATCTAATTAAAGATAAATTTAGTCTATTAATTAAGGCTTACTTCCTATTTTTGTTCTTGTTTTAGTTAATTAAGTATTAAACCACTCCTAATCATTGACCATTTTGGAGAAGTTAATAAATAATTATTTTGATTTATTTGAAAAGATTTATTCTTTGGGCGGGTGTTATCTTAGAGAGGTTATATAGATTGAATTTTTACTTGGTCCTTTAAGATAGCATGGATTTGTCACGAGCGTATGGGTCGTCGTTGATGTCGTGTTTGGTGTAATCTTTAGCTTCATGGGTCGACTGCTCATTCCCTTTTGTCTACCTGTTGCGTTGTTTTGACAAATGTGGTTGCTCGTTGCTCCACGTAGTTGGGAGTCTTGTTATGGGTTTGTCACGTGTTTTGCTTAGCTCGATTTGTGGGGTTTGATTGTCGTTGTTTGAACTAGTTTTCCTTGTACCTTGACTTCGAGCGGTGAAATCTTTAAGATGAAAAAGAAATTTTTTAAATCGAAATTATTATAAATAGTATAATATTCTCGACTAAATAATTAGAAGTTCAAATTGAGTGATCATTAAAAATTGCCATTATATTCCTTCATAGTTAATTAATGTAAAAATATCACTAAAATATATATCTCATAGGCCACCTAAAAATTTTATTATTTTAATTCATCTCTAAATATAAAAATTATGATGGGACTATTTCAATGAATCACAGGTAAAGATGTTCATCCCTATTGGACTCTGTCCTAATCGAGTGGAGAATTTTAATTTAATTGAAAAATGGAGGGAGTGAATGGGAGCGAAAAACTGTTGGGGATAGGAATGGAAAACTCGTGAATGATATATTTAAACAATTTTTGACACCCGAAAAAATGTTTAGGAACTATGTACGCATAATTTAAAAACTTATTATGTTATAGATGAATAAAAGTTTGTATTGCATCATAAATTATGCATAATTATAAACTATGGGGACCTCATGAATATTTGTGTTTCACGTGCAATAGAATACTTTTCTATGATGATGAGTAAAGACACGTACATTATGACTTATGATTTACGACATTTATGTTTGTCATGATGTATGCAAGTCCTTTACCTATGTGGTATGAGTGTTAGCCCAACGATCCAGACCCAAGGGGTGTGCGAGCATGCTTGGTGAACCCATGGTTGTACGTGTGGGTCATGTGTAGAAAAGTATTAAACATCCAACTTTTTTCATACTAAAAGTTGTATAAAGTCTTGCTATGATGTTTTAAAAGGATAAGTCGCACATGTTGCATGTGTTTTTAATAAAATAGGTAAGTCATGTGCTATTTTTACATTTTAGGTATGTATAAGAACATCATGAAGACCATCAAACCAGTGTTAAGGTAGTAACGACCCAGATTCACCGCTAGTAGATATTGTTCTCTTTGGGCTTCCTCTCAAAGTTTTAAAATGCGTCTGCTATGTGAAGGTTTCCACACCCTTACAGAGGGCGATTTGTTCTCCTCCCCAACCAATGTGAGACATCACAGTAGCCTTTACGTGAACGCATTATTTTACTCTTTTCTTTGTTTTATTTAAATTTCACGTTATTTATTTTTCCAGTTTTGTTTTCAATTTTTGATATAAACACTTAAGTTCATGAGATCGTTTTTAAAATATTTTAAATAAATATTTCCACATTTACATATGTAGATATATCAGTAAAATAGCATCTCTTCCTTCAAGCTAAGATAACAGCAGCTGCAACAAATGCTCCAATGGAGCCAATGCTGCTCGGAATGATCGAATATCCAAGACTTGGAGGTGGCAATATAGGAGCTGCAGGGCTGATCTCAACCGTCCTCGGCGGCGGCGGCGGCGGCGGCGGCGGAGCCTCTTGCACAGAAGGCGCAGGAGATGGGCTGATCTCAACCGTCCTCGGCGGCGGAGACGGGTTGGTTTCGTTAGACCCTGACGGCGAAGGAGAAGGCGCCCAAGTTTGATCATTTGGTGGCGCAGGAGAGGGAGCTGAGGCTGGCGGAGGCAAAGTGGTTGAATTGGTTCTATCAGACAAAACAACCACCACCAGCTTCTCATCTTTGAGGCAATTGGCTTTGTTTCCACTGATAAAATAGTAAGCCCCTGATTTGTCAAACTGGAAAACAGTATGGCCATCGGAGTACTGTTTGATTGGCGCTTGGATGCTGCAATTGGTGTAGGCATCTTGGGTCACTTGAAGCACCGAGTCTTGATCAGCAGCATAGTTGAAAACTGCATGATCATGATAAGGGTCGTTACTTAAATGATACTGTGAGGTCTCATATCGGTTGAGGAAGAGAACGAGACATTATTTGTTTATAAAAGTGTGGGAACCTCTCCCCAGCAGATGAGTTAAAAAAAAAGTCCAAAAGGGAAAGCATAAAAAGGACCGTATATGCTAATGGTGGACCTGAACCATTACAAATGGTATCAGAGTCAGACACCGAGTGATGTGCCAGCGAAGAGGCTGAGTTCTGAAGGGGTAGACACGAGGTGGTGTGCCAATAAAGACGTTGGGTCTCGAAGGGGTGGATTCAGTGGGGGTCCCATCTCGATTAGAGAAAAGAACGAGTGCCAAAAAGGACGTTGGGCTCCGAAGGGGGGTGGATTTGGTGGGAGTCCCACTTCGATTGGAGAAAGAAACGAGTGCCAGCAAGGACGCCGGCCCCGAACGGGGTGGATTGTGAGGTCTCACAATGGTTGGGGAGGAGAACGAAACACCCCCACATCGATTGGAGAAAGGAACGAGTGCCAGCGAGGACGCGGGGCCGCAAAGGGGATGGATTGTGAGATCCTACATCGGTTGGGGAGAAGAACGAAACACCCCCATATCGATTGGAGAAAAGAATGAGTGTCAGCGAGGACGCTCGGTCCAAAAGAGATGGATTGTAAGATCCCACGTCGGTTGGAGAGGAGAACAAAACACCTTTATAAGGATGTGGAAACCTCTCCCTATCAGAAGAGTTTTAAAAAACCTAGAGGGAAATCCCGATAAAAAAAACAACCATTACATATACTTAAAGAGATAGGTATGAAATTTGGACATACCTAAAGAGTCTCCAATTTGGAACCTGTTAGCTTCTGCCCATTGATTATAGGTTTGTGGCATTGAAACTCCCCAGCCATTAGCTCCTCCAACTATGAACTGAGTGCCTTCACTTTTGTGCAACGACAACGCCATTACTGCCCATAACAAACCTCCAAATGCAAACCCTAATTTGGCCATTTGAGATCGTTAAATGGGTTTGAAGCAGGTTTTGAATGGATTGAATGGGTTTTTGTAGGGTTTGTTGAAGGATGAGAACATGGTTTTGATACTCAAATTGATGATCTGTTTGGTTTAGATTTCTTGATTTCAAATGGGTTTATGCTTTGCTTTACTATTTCTTTTTAGAATATTCATATCTTGTGGTTTGGATTTGAAGGAAAAAATATATAAAATTATTCTCTATTGACCTTCCTTCCTTCTTCAACTCTATACTTTTTCTTTAAGACTGATTTATATGGGATCTTCTTCTTGTTTGTAACTTGGCTTGGCTTCGTTTGGTAAAAATTTACGGGTAAAATGTCATGGTCATGCTTGTTCAGAGCGTGTTGCTCATGGCCACATGTTTGTTGCATGCTAAATCATTTGTGTTGTATCACTTTAATGCTTTACTTTACCGATCTTTTCTATGTGTATGTCATTTCTGCAAAATCATATATATGCCTACTAGACCTGAAATGACTCAAAATGTACTAGCGACTAGTTGCCAATTCTTCTTACACGGAGTTATATCCTATCTAAGTTGTTGCCTATAACATTATTTCTCTCAATTCTCTCAATCTTACCGTAAGATTCTCTTTTTAAAATCTCTCTCTACCCCATTTTTTAGAACTTTCCAATGTGGATTCAGACGCTTGGGTATATGTCATTTAGCCGAATGCGACAAGATTTCGAATTAGCTGACTCACTTAATGGAGAGAGTGAGTGTCGCACAGTTGCTTACAAACGTCCTTTATAATGCATCTAATAATCAGCAATACTTCATAAATACAATATGTCATCAATCACTCACACCCTAATTTTATCTATAATTAAAATTTCACAATCTTTATATAGAAAAAAGAATCACCAAATCCAATTTTGCTTTTTATTAAAGAAAAACGAAATGAAAAACAAACGGGAATGTTCCAGGGCAACAAAATTGTCTGTCTATTAAAATGCTCACATATATCCAGACATCATCACACCATTGTTCCTAAACAAACTCTAGAAAATATCAATGCCTTCAGGTCTCAACCAAGAACAAAAACAAAAAAAGGTTTGTCAGATCAAACTTCTTTCTATTTCTGGGAATGATGTGAATTCAAGCTAAATGCAGGGCATGAAAATAATACAACAAGAAGAGCAGCTCAAGAACCTGCAGAGAGGGATTTTACATAATCGACACCCCCACACGCTATCGTCGGTTGTTGTCTAAATTATATACTAGTTGTTGCTTGATGTAACATTCTTCCCCACAATTAGTAAGTATATTAGGATACAGTTATCTCTTCAACATTCATTTCCTCAACCAATTGGACTTTTGGTTCTAAATCAATGAACTGGTTGGACTTACTAGCTAGATGTGAAATGCTAACTCTACCCTGACGCTGGATGTACTCAGCAACTGCTTGCATTTCTTCCTTTGATATGTATATATATTTCCCTCTATCGTCCATAACACCAGAAAGTCGACCTATAAAATTAATGCGTTTTTCAATCAGCATTGTACTTGATGTTACACGTGATTATCATTATCTTAATCGAAAGTTCCACAATGATAAGAGCTTGAAAGAAATCGTGACAGACGAATCCATGATGAAATGCATTTGACAAGAGAGAAAAGAATGAAAAGAGTCATACCCATACTCTCCAGGGAGGTGATCCGATTAATACATTCCTGCATTGTTGAAATATACAATGACATGAATAAGGGTAATATTTGCATAAAAGCAATGCACTGAGAACAAAACAAACACAATAACTGAAAGCCACGGTCAAAGAACAGAGAACCGTTCTTCTTGATACTTGTTCATTCTGTTTATTTGTTTTCTTTTTCTTTTCTTTTCGTTTCTTTTTTTTTTAAAGAAAAAAAAAACAACTACGATCACAACTAAATCTTGAATGCATACAACAATCATTCTAGGGTTACCTGAGTTCTGAGCTTAAATTCTGCAGCAAGATCTTCCAATGGGACACATTTATGACACTGTAAAGAAATGTAAAAAGGTTTTCAGAAATAGAGCCTCAAGGAAAGCATAAATTAAACAGCTTTAACTAAGAATAGCCAGGCTTAGTCATCCACGGGCAGATCTTACTCCCAACCTACACTAAAATATGCATATGAACAGTGACAGACCAAGCCCACCGCGAGTAGATATCGTCCTCTTTGGGTTTTCCCCTTTGGGCTCCCCTCAAGATTTTCAAACGCGTCTGCTAGAAAAAGGTTTCCACACCCTTATAAAGAATTCTTAGTTTCCCTCTCCAACCGATGTGGGATCTCACATGAACATAGTATGATTCTCATAGGGAAAGATTGCACATCTCATAACAACATGACAGACTTCACCTTTATATAGTCCACAAAAGCAGAGACCAAATCTTGATTTCCACCTTCCACTTCAGCTTCAGTTGTACCTTCAGCATCAACTGAAAAATCCCCTTTCCACTTCTCAAACTCAAGTGCAGCAGCTTCTTCCTCCTTGGCCTTCCGTGCTTTGGCTTCTTCTTCCTAATCAAAGAAAGGTGACCATTCAACCACAGAATTTCCAGCCTACTTCGCACTTTTCTATATCCACAGTTCTCAACAGAAAAGGTGAATGATTAACTAACCAGTAATCGTTCCTGTTCCTCACGCTCCTCATCTTTCTTCCTCCGAATTTCTTCATAACGGTCTTTTTTTGTCACCCTTGAGTCACGGGAAGCTTGTTCAGCCTTCAAAACAACAACTTTTAAAAGATAACAAAATGAAAGAAAATATAATGAATAGTGGAACAATATATATAGACCTGTATTTTCACAAATACAGTGGAACAATATATATTTGACCATAAGAGTATAAGAGTCACACAGAAAAGCTAAGAACCTATGACATCTGCATTTTTGCAAGTATAGTGGAACGACATATATTGACTTGTATTTTCAACACACACAGATGCAGTTGATAACAATCTAAACTTTCGATGTCAACATTTTCTAGGAAAATAGACATCAAATTGGTTCACCTAATATTATACTCCTGTACCTATCAATATGTCAAAACTTCATATAAGCTACCTGTCTTTGTGCCTCACGCTCTTGTCGCTTCTTTTCTTTCTTCTTCGATACTCTTCCATCATGGTATTCATCCGCAGCGATTTCATCATCACTTCCATCAGCACTTTCTGTCAAAAATCATTGGGAATAGTTGTCAGAGTTGTGAGTTATCATATTCAATATAATAAAATCCTGATTAAAACAATCACATATTGGTTGTTCCAAGCATTTCCAAACTTCATCCACATTGGCTACTTATTAATAATAATAGAAAAAAGTCCATATTGCAGTGCGTTTTGCTCAATACACTAATTATGAGGGGTCAACTGCCTTCAACTTCTCAAACTCCTCCTTCATTATTACAACTTCTTCAATACTTTGTAAAGATTGACAAGCTCATACTAAATGTGTGCACTAGATGTCTAGAATAGAAAACCTTAATAAAGTATCCAAGCAACTGCAGAATGTTATGTTAAACATACTATATAAGAGTAATAGTTTAAGTTGGCAAGACAGTTAGGTACCAATCTCCCTTCAGCTATTTGTTATCCCGGATTGTATGCCATTTCTCTTGAGTACATTCTTCAGTCTTGTTTTTACCAAAGAATTTCAACATCGGAATCTAAAATTTAGAAGGAATCTGGAAGAGAGCAATTCGATAAGGTTGTTAACAATCTAAGCTTTCGATGTCAACATTTTTGATGGCCAATTCATTGCCTATTGTTGGAAATGGAACACAGGTATTAGGGGGTGTGGTAGTCTTCATTACTTCTCACTATTTTTCTTGTACCTCCATTTTGCAATCCGTGCAATTTAGAATGAATTCTTTGAGGTCATGACCTATCTAAATTACTTGGAAGTCAAAAATCCTTTAGTAAAGTTCATTTATTGTAATAACCCAAGGCTACCGCTAACAAAAATTGTCCGCTTTGGCTCATTACGTATCTTCATCAGCCTCACGATTTTAAAATGTATCTACTAGAGAGAGATTTTCATACACTTACAAAGAATGTTTCGTTCTGCTCTCAAACCAATGTGAGATCTCACATTTACATCTGTGAACTCTTGTTCTTAGGAGGTTAAATACCAAAAACAAATTCAGACGAGGCATGCAATCATGTACACTTCGTATTTCAATTCATCAACTAATTAGAGAGCTGCTTTGTGAATCAAGCTTGGACATACCTGCCCCATACTCCCCTGGCAATTGATTTACAGATAAACATAACAGACTAAAAAAATTGAAATTAAACCAAAAAAAGATCATGGCAGGAGCGAAAATTGACATCGAAAGCTAATAGGTATGCAAACCTTCCAGAGATGCCCCCGCGTTCGAGGAACTAGCAGCCGAAGCAGGTCTACGACGCATACGACGGCCACCACCAGCGGCGCGAACCGCAGTTTCCCTCTGAGGAACCTGAACAAATTCCCACAACCAAGTGAAAACCCCGAAACACCTACTTCGAAGCAGATTGATAACCGCAGCAATGCCATTCAATAAAAAACAAATAAATGAAAAATCAAAGAACTCATAACGAGCCTCCAAAAGCACACCTGATCCTCATCTTCATGTGCATGAGCAGAGCGAGAATCCTGATAGCGCCGCCACAGAAACAGAGGAACCAATGCAGCAACAAGCAGCATTGACAGAACTGCCAGAAGAACTTCTTCCATATTCCAACTTCTCTACACCTATCACCAAAAAAATTCATCGTGTAACTCGATTAATCGCTCGAAAAATCGCAAACGAAACATCTTCTGAAAGATCTAACTTCTAGAATAGAAAAATTACATATGAAAACGACATCAAAGGCGTTGATGAGCATACCTTGCGAAGAGGAATTAGAAATTGGTGCTTGGGAACTGAAGATCGCCGAGGAGAATGAACAAAGAAAGCGAACGAAACAGTAATGAAGAAGAAGTCGGAGGTGCGGCGAATACGACGCCGTTAAGAGCTTTCTGCAAGTCTTCTATATATCAAAAACCGGGCCGAACCGTGTTTGCTCCGGTCGGATAACCTTATGAAAATGCCCTGCGTTGAAGCCGTATTTTCAGATATGCCATGCTGACCTAGACTTTTTATATATATTACAAAATTTAGTAAGAAAATTAGAATTTAATTTATTTGATTTTAAATGTTAGAATTTTATCTACAAATAAAATGTTTAAAATTATCCGCAACAACTCCCTTTGGGGAATAAAGAATTAAGAGCAAATAATACATTTTAAACGTTTAAATATAAAATTAGACTTTTTATATATTATAATGTGGGAATTAACGAGGATCGCCCATTTACTTTTAATTGTGAACGGTCTCGATTGACAGGATCCGCATTTATATTACATGAGTTGATAGGTACAGGATTGTGTCCTAAATGCATATGATACATAGGATCGTGTATTATGTGGGATTTGTTAGGGGTTTCCAACTGTATTATGTGGGATTTGTTAGGGGTTTCCAACTATCCTCCAGTAAACTCTCAATTAATAGTGTTAGGGGCGCTCTTGAGAACCCGACTAGGGGTTTGGCCATCGGTAGAGGTTCGATGTTTGGGTCATAGAGGAATGCACCAAAGCCATTCAACATTGCATCCATAGCAAATTTAAGTAATTCACCTTAAAATAAAAGGTTAAAATAAAGAAGAGAGATCTATGGTTTTTAAATTTTGTTTTTGCTTCTAAAATAATTTGTATTTAATTATTGAGCATAAAATTCATAAATCGAAGCTAGAAATATTTATACAAGTGCAATCTCTTTATTTATTCGTTTGCTATTTCATATTTACATAATATCCAAGGGGAAAAAACGGTAAATTCATTCGGCAGTCTGTAACAGAAAGAATGAAATTGTACGTACTTATTATTACTAAACCATCCAGGAGGGCACGAAGACACCACAAATCCAGCAATAATAGAAAGTCGACGACATATCGGAGCCACCTAAAAGCCACCGTGCAGGTGGAGGACAAGGTGGAGGGTGGACTTCTGAATGTTGTAGTCAGCCGAAGTCCGACCATCCTCCGATTGTTTACCAGCAAAGATCAGTCTTTGTTGATCCAGAGGTACTCCCTCTGTCTTGAATCTTCATCTTCGCATTGTCAATCGTGTCTGAGCTTTCGGCTTCTAATGTGATCGTCTTCCCCGTCAATGTCATCACGTAAATCTGCATCCCACCACGCAGTCGAAGCACCAAATGCAGAGTTGATTCCTTTTGGATGTTGTAATCTGCTAGAGTTCTGCCATCTTCAAGCTGCTTACCCGCAAAGATCAATCGCTGTTGGTCGGGTGGGATGCCTTCCTTATCTTGTATCTTCGCCTTCACATTGTCGATAGTGTCTGAACTTTCGACCTCCAGGGTGATCGTCTTGCCCGTCAATGTCTTCACAAAAATCTGCATTCCACCCCGCAATCGGAGCACAAGGTGCAATGTCGATTCCTTTTGGATGTTGTAGTCTGCTAGTGTCCTACCGTCTTCCAGTTGCTTGCCAGCAAAGATCAATCTCTGTTGGTCGGGTGGGATGCCCTCCTTGTCTTGAATCTTTGCCTTCACGTTGTCGATGGTGTCTGAACTTTCTACTTCCAGGGTGATCGTCTTGCCCGTCAACGTCTTCACAAAAATCTGCATTCCACCACGCAGTCGGAGCACAAGGTGCAATGTCGATTCCTTTTGGATGTTGTAGTCTGCTAGTGTCCTACCGTCTTCCAGTTGCTTTCCAGCAAAGATCAATCTCTGTTGGTCGGGTGGGATGCCCTCCTTGTCTTGAATCTTTGCCTTCACGTTGTCGATGGTGTCTGAACTTTCTACTTCCAGGGTGATCGTCTTGCCCGTCAACGTCTTCATTCACGTTGTCGATGGTGTCTGAACTTTCTACTTCCAGGGTGATCGTCTTGCCCGTCAACGTCTTCACAAAAATCTGCATTCCACCACGCAGTCGGAGCACAAGGTGCAATGTCGATTCCTTTTGGATGTTGTAGTCTGCTAGTGTCCTACCGTCTTCCAGTTGCTTGCCAGCAAAGATCAATCTCTGTTGGTCGGGTGGGATGCCCTCCTTGTCTTGAATCTTTGCCTTCACGTTGTCGATGGTGTCTGAACTTTCTACTTCCAGGGTGATCGTCTTTCCCGTCAACGTCTTCACAAAAATCTGCATTCCACCACGCAGTCGGAGCACAAGGTGCAACGTTGATTCCTTTTGGATGTTGTAGTCTGCTAGCGTCCTACCGTCTTCCAGCTGCTTACCGGCAAAGATCAATCTCTGTTGGTCAGGTGGGATACCCTCTTTTTCTTGGATCTTTGCTTTCACATTGTCAATGGTGTCTGAACTTTCAACTTCCAATGTGATCGTTTTGCCTGTCAACGTCTTTACAAAAATCTGCATTCCACCGCGCAGTCGGAGCACAAGGTGCAACGTTGATTCCTTTTGGATGTTGTAGTCTGCTAGAGTCCTACCGTCTTCAAGTTGCTTACCAGCAAAAATCAACCTCTGTTGGTCTGGTGGAATGCCCTCCTTGTCTTGAATCTTTGCTTTCACGTTGTCAATAGTGTCTGAACTTTCTACTTCCAAAGTGATTGTCTTGCCCGTCAACGTCTTCACAAAAATCTGCATTCCACCGCGCAATCGGAGCACCAAATGCAAAGTCGACTCCTTTTGAATGTTATAATCTGCCAGAGTCCTACCATCTTCAAGTTGCTTACCAGCAAAAATAAGTCTCTGTTGATCAGGGGGGATACCCTCCTTGTCTTGGATCTTAGCCTTGACATTGTCAATCGTATCAGAACTTTCCACCTCAAGAGTGATGGTTTTGCCAGTAAGGGTCTTCACAAATATTTGCATCCCACCGCGAAGTCTAAGCACTAAATGGAGTGTAGATTCTTTCTGGATATTGTAATCGGCGAGCGTTCGACCGTCCTCGAGCTGCTTACCAGCAAAGATAAGCCTCTGTTGGTCGGGCGGAATTCCCTCTTTATCTTGAATCTTTGCCTTTACATTGTCAATTGTATCTGAGCTTTCCACCTCTAGGGTGATCGTTTTCCCGGTGAGAGTTTTAACGAAGATTTGCATCTGTGAAGACACTAATGATAAGAAGAGTTGGGATCAAAATCGTTAAACTATGCCTCACTAAGGTAACATGAACATGAAAATAAAGAGCTCAGGAACCAATCCATTAATGAATAATGCACTCAAAAAGATGAATTCAAGTAACTCATGTGCAGAACCGAGCCAGAAATTTCAGGCACAGATCTACATCGTCATCTTGCATACAGTTTTTACTTTCGATTCTGAAAATCTAGGGACAAATCGCAGAGAAACTTCAAAATAAATAAATAAAAGCAGAAATTAAAATTCAAGTTCTTACTTCCAAAGCAGTAAATTGAGAAAAATTTCCGTAAGATTTTATCGAGGCTCTAAACTGGAGAAAAGGAAACCACTCGAACATGCGTGACGAATTGAAACGAGTATAAATTCAATCATTTCTTGGAGAGAGACCAAAGATTTCCAGAAAACGAAGAAACTCCAATAAACTCAAAATCAACCAACAAGAACATCTACAAATTAACACAGATGGCAAGAGAACCGCAAGGGCAACAGGATCAAAATCGAATAACGAAACAGAACAAAACAAATAATAGAACAAACCAAACTTAGAACATGTTTCGAAACGAAGAAAATAAGCGAAGGAAAGAAAAAGAGCGAGACATACCTTGAGAAAAAGAAAGAGCGAGACAAAAATGGAAACAATCTGGAAGACGAAGAATTAAAGACGAGGAGGGGATGAATTTATAGGTGTCGATCGCGAAATTTGAGGGATGGGGTACGGAGGAAGAAACGAAATTTAATGGCGGTTCTTGGTTTGCAAGCCAGGATGAGAACTGCCTCCGTTCGGTCCTATGAGTGCCTTATTTTGGGACGCTCGCTGCTGGCCATTCCGTCCTACGCGCTGACGCTTGACCATTTTCTTTGTTTAAAAAATATTATATTTAAAAACTAATAAATTTTTAAAATATAGGTTCACACACCACTCCCCATGCAATGCTATAATATTGTCCACGTATAAGTAAGCTTGCAACTTTGTTGTAGGCTTCTCCAAAAGGTCTCATACTAAGTGGAGACAGTATTCTTTAATTATAAACCTATGATTGATTAGCTTGCCTTTCATCTAACATTAACAACTTCTTTGTTCTGCATCTAAGAACCTGATTAGCATGCTTAAGTTAAGAGCATGATTCTGATACATGTTAAGAATCTTTTAGGCTAACAACTTCTTTATTCGACACTTGAAGATGACTCTGATACCATGTTGAGAATTACTGATCGTCCACTTGAATATTAGCTCTCATGACTTTGTTTCTAGTTTTGACTGAAGAGTTCGTACCAATAGAAATGTATCATTGATTATCCCCTTAGTTAGCCCATACAAAACTCTCTCTGCGCATTCACCAACATAAATTATCTTTCTTGACCCCCTTAATTTTCATGGTATGCACATCAGTTTTATCCGACGTCCCTAATTCCAAATCCACGAAAGTAACCGACGACATAACTGCTCAAGTGAGCATTGTCGTGAGGGGTCGATAAATCTCGAGGAAGAGCTCCAACTTTGCATAACAAAGACACGACTGAGGAGCCAATTCAGCTGAAGGAGGAGCGAGTGTTCGCTCAAATCGGTGAAAGAGGCGAGCAACAAGAACACCGACGATGGATCCTCGACACGGGAGCAACAAAATGATATGACTGGAGCCAGGTCTACGTTCTCCGAACTTAACTGGAGATAAGACCGACGATGCGCTTACAATTAATGTTGAGCTATTTTCGAAAATTACTTAACGTTGATCTCTCCTAAAAAATTACCTCTTTAGGCGACCTCCAATTCTAGAATGATGTATATATTTTGAGAATGATATCAATCTCATAAATAAATTATTGGTCATTTTGCAAAATGGCCCTTGTATTTTGTAATAATTTTCTCCCATTTCCCATTTTGATTTGGACCCATTAACGGGCTGCAAAGCCCAAAACTTTTAATTCTGGGCCACGAAGACGATTTGGGTCGTCTAAGCCCATAGTTCACCAGTGTTAACACTGTTCTTCACTTTTCTAGCGGCAACCAGCACAGCGTCTGGTAAAACTTCATTCGAGCTCAGTTCAGAATTCGGATCAATCATGCCTCCTGCCGGTCCTCGATCTGGTGATGCAATCTTCGCTAGCGTTGAGCGAGTGGTAAGCTTCACGAATTCAAGTCTCTATGTTGTTTTCTTTGATGTTTGGTTTGTGAGGGATTTTTAGAACATGGGAGGGAGGGAAATAGGTGAGAAGTTTGATCAGATGTATCCAAAATGGTAAATTTGTTTTTGATCTGGATGTGTGTTTTTAGGTCTTGATTTCATTTCTGTTTTTCGGTTCTCTTCTATTGATGAGAAGCTAAAGTTGAAATTGATGTAGAATGCCGAGCTGTTTACCTTGACTTATGGAGCGACTGTTCGTCAGTTGCTCACAGATCTGGAGGAGGTCGAAGAAGTTAACAAACAGCTCGATCAGATGTAATCTTACTCCATTTCACTTGCTCTTTGATCCATTTTCCTTTTCAGAACATAGAATTCCGCATTTTTTTTTCCAGAGAACTATTTTTTTTTTGGTGAATGATTGATGGGTCTGAATTACCAATTAAGTTTTTGTCTTTGTTTTATGATTTATTTGGTTTTTCATTGGCTCTCATCTCTGTATAACCTCATGGGAAGCCGAAGGCAATTAAAGAATGTGTACGGAAATTCATATCTCTGTGGTAAACAAAGCATTTTAACGTAAATTGAAATGAGTTGCATTATGCAAATTTCTTTACATTCCTTCCATAAGAGTCTTGCAGAAGCTTAATGCTTCTTACTATTATGAAATGTGCTCGAATTTTAGTTTGAGAGTTTAAATGTGCATGAGAACCACTATGGATTGATCTAATCTATTGGGGCATGTGAAAAAAACACGAGGATTTTGGGAGAACGAGTTCAAACTCTTTAGTGGCCACCTACCTAAGATAAAATAGTACATATTTTTTTTTCATAATTGAATGTTGTAGTGTCAGAAAATTATCCTATGAAAATTAAATAGCATGCACGGTATTTTTATTGATTAATTTTTAATGTTTTTTCTTGTATTCTGTGCTTTTATCTTCTGTAAGAAAGTCGGTTTTTTTATTAAAAGGAAATAGTGTGCCTGACGAGTACATACTAAGCCTATTATTTTTTCAATACTTTCTACTTTCATTAATAAAATAGTGAAAAGCTCTTTTCTGCGCAAACTTAATCTCCTTGTGCCAACACACATTAGATTCAGTGGTATGATTGTTTCTTCAATTACTTTTCAGGGGATATAATATTGGAATCAGGTTGATTGACGAGTTTCTAGCAAAATCTAATATTTCTAGATGTGTGGACTTCAAAGAGACAGCTGATGTGATTGCAAAGGTAGGTTGTAGTTGAATACATATTCGTATTAGTATCAAAACCCTACTCGGTTTAGGAAACTTTGACCAAACTCTCGTTAGGTTGGTTCTATCCACGTCTTTTTGTTGTATTATTACTTACTGTATTAATTCCTTTTATTTCTTTTTACAGTGGATAATTTGTTGTTACCATTAAGTTGTTTGTCCAGTCCTGTTGTGTATAAATTTATGGTTGTTATGTACTTGGCGGGACAAAATCTGCTTATAATAAAAAGAAACTATAATTTGGTCTATACCAAATTGCTTTAAGATTTCCAAGATTTTGGTTTGATGGCTGGAAAGAAGTTGGCCAATCCAACGGGGGGAGATACTTCTTGAGTGGGCAAAGTGGTGGAGGTAATAACTGTCCTTTCATAAACATCAACGACTAAGGAAGCATTGCTAGAAAATTGGATCAATTCTTGGTTAACCAAAATCACCTGCAAATTCAAGAAAACAGAGGACACAACAACTTGGGCTAACAAAGAAAAAACACACCACCACCAAATCAGTAGCCTCCAATAAACAATCAAGAATTACAAATCATTCGTCAGGAACCACCAAGAATGCAAGTTACCAAATAAGACACTGCTAAGATCTTGATAATTTAAGTGATGAAGAAGAGGACAGTGACAGTGATGATGATAGAAGGAGAAGGGGAGCAAACAACCAGAAAACTGGAGAAACGAATGATTACAAAATAAGAGTTGATCTCCTGAGTTTCAACAGAAAGTTGGATATTGAAACCTTCCTTGATTGGATTAAAAGGGCGGAGAGCTTCTTCAACTTCATGAATACACCAACAACATGATAGTGATTTTCATGACAATTGGACCAACTGTTCTAATAATGTTAACTCTTATGATTACTGCCTTCTTGATGGTTTTTTACTCAAAGGGGATCAGTTGTACTTGCCCCATACGTCCATTTGATAATCCGCGATAAAAGATTTACATTCAGGAGAATTGGGAGATCATTTTGGAAGGGATAAAACCATGGAATTTGTTTCATCCAATTTTTTTTTTTTTGCTACAGCTTCTAAAAGATGTTCGGAATTTTATTAGAAGTTGCCTTATTTGTCAAACAGAAAAGGTAACTTCTAGCAATGATGAACTTTACATTCCTCTGCCAATACCAGCATCTACATGGGAGGATTTGTCTATGGACTTTGTCCAAGGATTTCCTCGAACTCAAATACGGTTTGATTCAGTTTTTGTAGTGGTGGACAGGCTTAGTAAAGTGACATACTTCCTTGCAAAAAGACTAATGATGTCTTGTATATGCTAACCCTTTCCAGGGAAGTCGTGTGTCTCCATGGAATCCCTAAAACCTGAGTCTCGAATTGTGACATCAAAATTTTTAGTCCTTTTTTGCGATCACTGGAAAAAATTTGATACCACTCTCAAATACAGTATCACAAGCCATCCACAAACAGATAACCAAACCAGAGTTACTTATCGATCTTTGGGGAGTCTTGTACATTGTCTTACTGCTGAAAACATCCTAAATAATGGAACTTTTCCTTAGCACAAGCTGAATTTACCTTCAATCATGTGAAGAACGGATCCACAGGGAAGTTCCCATTGGAGAGAGTATATACTAAACTTCCTTGGTTAACTTTGGATCCTTCTAATTTACCTTCATCTGGAAACGGAATAAATGGCTGAATGGGTGGTAGAGCTACTTAAGGAGGTTCAAACTCGTTGAAAAGTTAACTTGGACTATAAGAAGACAGCTAATAGAAAAAGGCGAATTACTAACTTAGCAGTGAGCGATTTGGTTAAGGTTCATCTCAAGAAGTCTCGTTTGCCAGTTGGTTCATATAACTAATTAAAGAACTGCAAGCTTGGACCTTTCGAAATCTTACAGCGTCTCGATGCCAACTCTTATAAGATCATGCTTCCTTCTGACTTACATATTAATCCCAATTTCAATGTTGCAGATATTTTTCCGTATGAAGCACTTGATAGGTTTTCCTTACCACCTAAACTCGAGGACATGTTTATTACTTACTGTATTAATTTTTTTACAGTGGTTAATTGGTTATTATCATTGAGTTGTTTGTCCAGCCTTGTTATGTATAAATATAGGGTTGTTATGTACTTGAAGGAAAAAAAAATCATTTAATTAAAAACCACCTTGGATTGGCCTAGTGAACAAGTGGGGTGGTGTAAATAATAAAAGGCTAGAAGATTATGGGTTCAAATCATGGTGACCACCTATCTAAGATTTAACATACTACAAGTTACTTTGGAAACCAAATGTAATAGGGTCGGTGGTTATTTTGTGAGAATAGTCCAAGTGCGCACAAACTGATTCAGTACTCACAAGTATAAAAATAAATCTTCATTTAGTTTTTTTTTATTTATTATTATTTTTTATTTTTTATAAGAGACAATTTCATTGATGAGTGAAATTTACAAGAGGGATGTATAATCTATGATGTTTTCAAAAGGCCTTCCCAATTTGCAATGAGGGAGCTATAACAGTAGGAAGTGAAAATATTAGACAGTTTACACCAAGATATAGCTTGGTAAACAACATTGTCGAAAAGTTTTGTGTAGGTTTGTGTCGTTTCTGTAAATATTCTCTGATTTCTTTCTTTCCACATCTTCCAAAAGAAAGCCATGATGAGGTTTTTCCATAATAGGGCTTTTGTGTTCTTGAAAGGGTGGTACCTAAATCTTCATTTAATTAAAAAACTTTAATTTGGTCTACACCACTTTTGGTTTGCCTCGTGAGTAAGAGCACTGCTACTTTTGGCACTAGCAAATTTTTTACCTGCAATTGAGGGGTAGATTTTGAGGACAGTGTATATAGTCTGATGCAACAGACCTTTTGCAGTTAGCTAGAATGGATTTATCTACACGTCCATTTGAATTTTTGGTTCCACTGGATTTCATCATGTACATGACTTATGGGAGGTCTTGATAAGAATGTTTGCCCCTCGGTTCACTTTACCTAGAGGAGCAAGGTAGCAAAAGGTAATGAGTAGTTGGTTTTTGGATGTGGGAGTAAGCATTTCTAATGTGCGAGTCTGGGCCTTATCTAGTAATAACGGACACAAATATAAGTTTTTGTTAGGGATCTGTTTGGGTGAGTGTATATATATATTAGACAGTAGCAGCAACCATGATTGGTTTTCTGGTATTTTGGCCTAGAATATACCGTGTGAATTGAGAGTTCCAATCCTTTTGAAGCGCAGGGGATACTAGTTTATTTTCTTGAAAACTCATGTTTGTCACCTACCTAGGTATTAAAATCCTATGAGTTTGCTAACAACCAAATATCGTAAGGCCAAGGAGATCTCTCATGAAATTAGTTAAGGCAAACGCTCATGAATGTGTATCAAGTTCGGTTCCTTTGTGTGCATGAGGCAATAGTCATTTTGAGACCTATCAGGCTTCAGAGCCCTTCCTCTTCTTTTAAATGATTGTGTTTGGTTTCAATTTTGTCCATGGTGCGATTAGAACGCTCTTAACATCCCTTGACTCGATAAATATTAATAATTTTCCTGCACAGCACATCCTCTTTGGACACCAACCCATAACCATGCCGCTTGCCAAGAAAACATGTCACATTAGACAACTGCCAGGCCATAGATGTTTTCAGAAATTTAACAAATCCACAATGACCAAAATGAAACATTTAAATACATCCAAACTATTGCAGCCTCACAAACTCAACATAGGACTAAAATGGTAAAACTTACTGTTTTCTGCATGACATTGACTAGACTCTGTTCAATGGTTTTTGTTTAATAGGTCGGTTTAAAAATGTTTTTGGGGGTGAATGCAACGGTGACCAACTGGGATGCTGAAGGCACATGCTGCAGTATTATTCTGGAGGACAATCCATTAGTAGACTTTGTTGAGCTTCCTGATACTTGCCAAGGTCTTCATTATTGCAACATCTTAAGTGGAGTCATCAGAGGAGCACTTGAGATGGTGAGTTCTCTGCACGTTTTCTTAATCTTGCTTAATATTATCACCCACCATTATGGCTATCCTTGGTTTTGTTCTTCTCAATTTGTTTCTTTCATTTATTTTTTGACTTCATTTTATTCCTTGGAGAAAATGCTTTTCCTTCTGCTTCAAAATCAAGATCTGCAAAACATTTATGTTATAAGGCCTTTTTCTTAAGCTCCCACTTTGCTTTGTGGGGAAATTTTTATTTTATTTCGTTTTTTAATAGAGAGAATTACTCAGTCTTCATAATCAAGATCAATATTGAATTTGTAAATAAGAAAAATGTTGAGGTATATTTTCAAAACTTGGTTTATATGAATTTGTGTGTTTTAAGATCATTTTCATGACAGGGTTCCCAAATGCGGTTCCTGTAGATTTATACAGGCTCTTGCTTTCTAACACATTAAAATGAAAGTGGACATTAACTGTATTTGTGAAGGTACTGTTTCTGCCATACGATTGTACAAAATACATTAAATGTTCTACTCTACGACATCTTAAATTTAATTTCTATCCTTACTTTTAATTATATCTTAAACTTTTATTTTGTTATATTAAACTTTGAACTTAAAAGGTTAAAGTTTACGTAAAACTAAATTGACAAATCACTTCAGAACTGGCACAGAATTCAACAAATAGAATAAATATTCACAATGAAGAAAATATCCTAAATTCCCCAAATCTTCCTTAGAAAATCTAACTTACACAACCAAAAGAACCCACGTTGTAAGTAATCGTCTTCATTTTAAAGTTTTTAAAACAAAACTTGATTAGTTGAATTGAAAGGTTATAAGATAAAAAAATTTCTTTGATCTTATAAATCTGGAGACTGATATTTTCTCACTTTCTGATTGTGTTGTGTTGTTGGGTCAGGTGTCCATGAAAACAGAAGTAACATGGCTACGAGACATGCTGAGAGGAGACGACATGTTCGAATTACAAGTAAAATTGCTGAAGCAAATTCCCGAAGAGTACCCATACAAAGACGACGAGTAGCATATCTCAACGAGGAAAAAGGAACTCTTTTATTTCATGTCATCTGGCACAGTGTGTTCATTTGACCTAAAAACAATAGGTACATTTTTTGATTTCTGGAACTGATGTTACTTTATCGAAGTTATATTATAAATAGTCTTATGCGACAGTGATCAATTAAGTTCAATGTATATAGCGAAGGACTTAAAAAGGATTCACGTTTGGTTGAGGTGCGTAGGATTTTGTACTGCGGTAGCTGAGTTGAGTTGCTTGTGTGGTGTTTAGACACACACGAGTCATGGGTGTCAGAAAAAAGGAAACTCTTTGGCCATTTGTAGTTCATTTCTTATGAATTCAGTTGTCTGCTACCGGTCATTGGTTGCTGCATTTGTGATTGTTTGGTTTTGATTATATATTCTTTGGCTACTGTGATCTATAAATGTCAATGCAGAGGAAGCGGATTCGAAGGAAATGAATTCAAGTCGTGGTGGAGGTATCTAATAGTAAGGTAGTTGATTGTCCCGTGAGAATAGGCTATCTCATGAGTTTAAGTCGTTTGCATTTGATTTTTTGATGTGTTTGGTTAGTCTGGAAAAGGCAGTTGCAGTCTTTTTTGCTATCGGGTCCATAAAGGTTGATGTATATAGTAAATGACTTAATTTGAGTTGTGGGAGAGGTAGTTAGATTTCATATTAGGCTGATTGAATAGTTAATATCCTCTATATAGCTCGTCGTTGGTCCTTCACAAGTGCGCTCTACATCTTTCTTAGATGAGAACACACGGGTGCCTCAACTAACAAGCACAGTGAAATAAGAAAAGCAAGCATGCTTTTATTATATGTTAGATGATGCCACCTCCCACTTGACTCGAGTCCACTCAGCATAACCGCATTTCTACCAACCGACTCACTTGCCTCTTCCAACGTTGGGAATGAGAACTCATGATTTGATCTGTTAGTTTCAATGTTTGGATCATGTCGAGAAGAGAAGGTGAAAAAAAGACGGTTGGATAGTTTCTCTTGAATTCAGGTTACATGATCTTGATTAAAAAAATTGAATAAGTTTGAATGACTTATTAAGTAAAATATTGAAAATTCATAGATTTATAGGAAACAAAATAAACACAATTGAAAGGCTCTAAAAAAATATTGGCTTAATTAATAAAATTAAATTTTGTAATTTGTCTTTAAAATTTTTAATTATACCTTTTAAATTGAAAAAAAAAACTCTAAAAAATACTCAAACTTTGAAAAAAAAAATCGTCTAATATTTTATTTTAAAATATATCTTTAAACTTTCAAAATAGATAAATAATTTAAAAAATATCAAAAAAAAGTTTTTCGAATATATCCTTTGAGTTTTCAAAAATACATTTACTAAGTATGAAATATATTTTTTTAGAATTTAAAAATATTTTTAGGATAAAGTTTATTTATTTTTAAATGTTTAAGAGCATTATTAAAACTTTTTATTAATATAACCTCATAATTATAATAATAATAATAAGATTTAATAATGTAACTCTTCACAACCCAGCGGCAATCGGAAGTTGCCGTCGCCGATAAAACCATAAACCCCACAAAACAGCGGCGCGGCTCAATTCGCCCGAGGCCGGGAAGTTGCAGTTGCAGAGCTTTCGGAATCAGAATCCCAAATGCCTTCCAAATCCAAAAATCTAAGCTCTCTATTCCGCTCCGCCATTATAGCTTCAAAACCTTCACAGAATCCCCAAGATGCAGCTCTCAAAAACTACGTCTCCGCTATCGATCCCTTCTCTCCCAGCACCTCTCTCTCCAAAGCCATCGATAAACGATCCATCAAGTCCGCGAACTCCAAGAAGCTTCCCCAGAAACTAAACTCTGACGTTCAGTTTCCTGCTCTCATTTTAGAAGAGCCGTCAGGGTCTGGTATGCATGTTGTTTTATGATGTTTGGTTATGTATTCATCTTGTTTTTGATATTTCGGTAATTGGGCTGTAGATTATCTCCAATCAAAGCTTATTTTTGCCTTAGTTTTGGTGCTCTAGTGTTTTTTTGAAGCTGAAGATGAATTTTATTGTAGTTATCTCTCATTTGCAGTGAAGGGACTTATATGTGAATGATATTTGATTTATCAAGTTTTAATTCTCTCAAAAGATCATGTTTGAATGCAGGGGATTCTATGAAGCATTTAACCAAGGCCATATCTTCCATTCTGTGCGGTACGTGTTATTGAATGTTCGTTGGAGGAATTGCTTCTGAATATTTTTAGAATTCATCAGATCATAGTTTTATTCTTTAGTTGTTGATAAAACAATAGGGATATGTTACCTTGAAAATATCAGAGTGGTTTCTTTAACAGCCACTTTTTGGATCTCACGTTTCAAGTTTTTATGTTGCCTATTTCATCGTATCGAGAACGAGGGGAATGTGAGCAATTGAACTAATTTCCTGTCCAGTTATACAAATTGATTAAGTTATTTTATCTGTACTTTCATGCAAGTGCTATAATTTATATTGACTTGAACTTTAATGATGAAACAGTAAACTAAAAACTTGGGTTTCCCAATTGGGCAGGTTTGTCACTCAATACATGTTCTAGAATTATATTCGATATTTATAACTATTTGGCTCATAATTTTCATAGACATTATTTCATAAATTGTAGTCTTGCCTTCAATTATGGTTCTATCTGAATGCTGTTTTTTGTTTCTTTGCCAAGTAAACTGCTTTACCAACGTGTTATTTCCTTTTGCAGAAGGCTCATCTGTTAGGTCTCCTGATGCTCAAGAAAATGGTGATGAGAACTCTCTGAAACAATTATTAGACATACCATGGTTTTCCAACATATCCAATCATAGCATATCATTGCGTCGCAGAGAAATATCCCGTGAAAGAAAGCAAAAATGGATATTCAAAAATAGCCAAAACTATAGGTTTAGTCAATTGGTTAGAAATTGTGCACAGAAGCTGGGGACTGATGTTACTCTAGAAGTCTTTGGTAAATTGGGACGAGAAACTGGTGTGAAAGAATACAATGCACTGATAGATATATGTTTAGAGAAGGCTAAGACAAGTAAAGACTTGGAGGTTGTATTGGAACATATTGCGAAGGTTTATCAGCTATTTAAATTAATGAAAGAACATGGTTTTCAATTAGAAGATGAAACTTACGGTCCAGTTCTTGCATATTTAATTGACATGGACATGATGGAAGAATTTAATTTTTTCTGTGAGGCTGTAAAGGATGGTAATCCAGGCTCGAATTCAAGGCTGGGTTACTATGAGATGTTGTTCTATGTTAAAATCAATGATGTAGAAAAAATTCAGGAGCTTTGTGAGCATGCTACAGCTCATGATGGAGTGGACAAGTACAGTTTACAAGGTACGTCCTACAATTTTCAGATGTATCGGTTTTTTCTGCTGCACCCTTTTGTCCTCTTGCATTGAAATAAACAATTGAGAAGTTCTGCTTTCCGTGGAAATTATTTATTTTTTAAGGTAAGAAACAACCTGTTGATAATTAGCATGAATAAGAAGGGAGGTTGGGTCTGTTTGTGTCAGAGATAATCAGAAGGATCTCTAAACAGCTTAAGTAAAGAATGATAGCGAATAACAAAACTCCTTGGTATTTTCAGCATAAAGAGGTTTATATAGTCAGACACTCTCCCAACTCTTTCTATACCCATGGAAAATACCTAAAAGATTAATATTCCTAACTGATTATATATCCCCCTAGCTAAAGTAGAGTTGATCTACAGTACCTCAGCATTCTTTTTAACAACAGGGTCGGCTATGACGTAGGACAATGGCTAGAAATTTTATTTAAATTCAGAGTTAAATTTGAGAGTTTTGTGACTTTTAAATTTTATGAATGGTGGGGATTTGAACCTCCCCTGGTGGAACTTGAAGTTGGATTTTTGTCTAGTATTTGCAGTGAAAACTAAATAGCTAAGTTAAAGAAATATATAATAGGAAAAAACTGCATTGTACAACACCTTTGGCATCAACCGTGGGTTTCATTGTATCACTGTTCCTGGATGAAGGTCACAGCTATTGCTTTAAAGAGATTGACTGAACTTTTCTTTGCTTATCAATCACGGGATAATACGAAGAGGAAGATCAGAGAGTTCATACTTTCCCAGTCTCTGTTACTCACAATGACAAAATCATAATCTCTCTAGATTTCTTCTCATAATCTCTCTAGATGCTCACTTAGAACTTGAGTTCTCTCCAATCACTTTTCAGATCACTACTTAGTTACAGGTCATGATGGATTTGAAATATGCGTTCACAATGTTTTGATTTTTTTTGATAAGCTATTGTCATGTTTTTGGTGAAGCATATATCTTACAAATAGATCCATATTTTTGGAGATCAATCAGTTTGGTTAACAATTTGGAACCTGTTGTTACAGAAAATTATTTGCTGGCCCTTTGTGAATGTGAGCAGAAGGAGGAACTTTTGCAGATGCTGGAAATTGTAGACATCACAAAACTTACGTCAACTGTACTCGCAGCTAACATCTTCAAGTGCTTGGGGAGATTATTACTTCACTCTATTGCAGAGAAGTTGCTTGTGGCGTTGAAAACTTCTGGTATGTGATGATTACCGTAAACTTTTTTTGTCCAAAGAATTTGAAGCTGTCATATATTTGTTTAGGAGCATATCTGGATGAAGTAGAGATATATTAAAATTAGCAACTGAATCGAACTTTCCAAATAAGGAAAAAGTAACTTCTTTTACACCTTTTGAATTTTTGAAATGGAGACGGCTTTATTCCTAGCTGCTTCAGTGATGCAAACATGATGTCCTTGATATTTACTATCGACTTTGATGATTCATGGCTGCTTATCTTTCATGGAAGATCGATGTGCCTATATTTCCATTCCATGGGTGGCATGTGTGGTGTGGATGAGGGAATGTGAGGAGGACATGGTTTGGGTGGTACATTGGAAAAGAATTGATTTTTAGAATCAAACAAATGTCAATTTTGTAAAAACTTAAAAAATACCCATCAATACATCCCACTAAATAATATTTGAAGTTCCAATAAATAAGGATTTTTTTTTAACAAAGTTCCATCTTATAGTAAAAGATGAGAAATATCTTAGGCTTTTAACATGTTATTCACTAGTCATTAATAACATTTAAATATGTTTGCATGGGTATTATATTTATTTGACTTTCTTCAATTTATATTATCCATCGTTATTTATTGTACTCTGCTCAGATCACATTTCTTCGGCTAGAATTGTGTTTTTGGTTCAATAGTCGTGATATGCTCATCATTATTGCATAAATATCTTATCATCTTCATACCCGTATTGTATTGCTGAATTGAAACTGCAGGGAATGGAGCAGAGAATATCCCTTACCTTATATATAATCATGTTGTCAGCATTCCAAATTTAGCGGTGAGGTTCCCATGAATAGTGCTGGTAATTTCCTTGAGTCTACAAATCTCTCAGGCACTTCTGCTTTTCAGGCAGTTTGATTGTTTTGGAAGTGGTTGCTCTTTTTCTTTTCCAAAATTTTATTTTGCAAGTCATTTTTTTATTTTCTTATTGTCATATTGCTCTTTAAAACCTCCATGTCTCTAAACACTATTGTTCCTTTCAAGGCACCGACCCTAAAGAGAATCAAATAAGTCAGCCTACCACAAAACCCTACCCTTCCCACGAAAGGGTAAATGCAAGAGGATCTCCGACATCCTAGTATTGCACTCCTCCTTTGTATATAAGAATCCAATCCTTATCGTGAAAAGTCTGATGTATAGCTAACACCAAACGACTGAAAATAGCTATCCTAGATAGAGTGAGCAAACTGACAATCCCGAGGTCATGATCCTAAGTCTTTAGATGTACTCTTACAAAGAATGCACCACAGAGGACCAAGAAAAAATGTCTTAAAAAACTTTTGAACAACAATAGAACAATCAATACTAAATTAAGGTGTCAATAAAAAAAGAAAAAAACTTGAATTACAGAAGACTTCTATTCAACTCAAAGACGCACAAAATTATAATTGGAATGTTTCACCCTTGAATAAAAAATGAAAACTTAACCACACATCATAAAAGAGAAACAAAAACTGGAAAGGGAGAAGAAGCCTTGTACCCCTTTGTCTCTCTCTCTCTCTCTTGTTTTTTTTCTGCTCAAGGGGAAGTAAATTCACTGCTCACACACTATTTTCCATAGTACAAGGCCCTCTATTTATACTCGAGTGCGGAGGAATTTCATTGACAATAGGCTTCTCCCTTCCTAAAATACTGCTGAAAAAGAACTGAATGAAGAAGTCTGCCACCTTCTTCAGCAGAAATGGAAGTTTGCGCATGATTCGCAGACCAAAAGTATGCTTTATCAAAAGTTCAACTAACCTCTATTGTTGAAAGCCCTGTTGTTTTGCTTCTGCAACAAAGCCTGGAGAACACCCAGTTATTATGTAGTCTAAGGGTCTTTTTTCCTTTTAAAAAAGATGTCTTTATAGCACAAGGATAGGAGAAAATTCATATTGCTAGGAAGGATGATCTCCCAACTGAATACAGACTGTATTTGATTTCAATAGTTCAACTCGTAAAAAGATGTTCTTGTCTCTTTGAATCTTTTTTGTGCACAACTCTCCTACTCAAGAGAGAGAAAGAGATGGATTCCTTCCTTGGATCTTCTCTTGGGTGTTGATGCTGTCATGACCAAGGTCGTATGGAAATAACTTTACTTTTTTGATAGCCTCCATGGAAAATCACCCTATACAATGGCTCATAATACTCTGTAAAGAGTATTAATGCTCTTCCTAGAAAGTGCATGTTAACCATAGACTATAAAAAGAATTTACTTCCTTGAAGGCTCTATCCTACAACTCAAATTGGTTAATTTGAACGTAGCTTAACAGTTAAGTCTCCTATTACCTTCAATAAAGCTGAATGTTTGATCTCTTACCCCTATATTTTTGTTAACTCAAAAAAATAAAAAATAAAATAAAAAATAAATCGGATTGGTCAAATACTTATCAAGCTGGAAGCCATATTGATTAGAGAGGTCGAAGTAGATTTAGCAGCAGTGGTTCTTTTAATGATCACCATTCAGCAGGGTTTGCAGTTTGCTTTTATTTATTCTTTTCTGGTCTTTATAAATGTCCAATGCAATGTTGAAATCTTGAGACCGAGGGCTTCTCTTCTTTCAAGTTATCATGAAGTCTTATTAGGGTTTCTACATACTCATAACGATTGCTTGCAGTACATGCATCTAAATCTTTCTGCAGTTGTATCCTTCTGTAGTTGTCTGGGTATTAGATAATGCATAAGACTTTTTTATGGAACTTCAAGGTTTTATTTGAAGGAATACTTCTTTTGTATTCTATCATTGATATCTTTCACTTTTTTTTTTTTTTTTGTTACGTGGAAGATTGAGGATATGGTTTCTAAGTTCAAGAGCATGCACTTCGAATTGGACATCAAGCCTTCATCTGTTTCATATGAGAAGCTCATCTGTTACTGTTGTGGTTCACTTAAGGTAAGGTACTGGGGGAAGATTGATAATCATAAATTTGTTTTGAACTACAGCGAAAACCTTTGCTTATTTAGAGTAAGATAATTTAAATTTGTTTGTCTTGTTAATATCTTGGGTTTAGTTTCGATACTGCTTTGAAATTAGCTTTTTTCTTTTTAAATCTGATGTAGGTGCATATGGCTCTTGATATAGCAAATGAAATGTGTGATGCAGATTTCACACCATCCACAGATGTCTTGCACTCCATTTTACATGCTATGGATGAAGGCTGTGAGTTTAATTTGGTAAGTGTTTTGTCTTCTCTATTTTTAACTAATATTTGAAGTTAAATTAGTATTGTATGTCATGTGGTTTTTTCCTTTCACATCTTCTTTGGTTTTTTGCTTCTCATTATCTTGATATTTGCACTTTATATTTTGAACTTACGTTCTTGAAGGACCTATGACAGAAGTTCCTTTTTTTTTTTTTTTTTTTTTTTTTTTTTTTTTTTTTTTTTTTTTTTTTTTTT